>NC_056612.1:438279-468279 GCF_018340385.1 Cyprinus carpio
TGAAGTGGAGAGAGGATTTCCATAAGAGAGGGAGATTTGAGAGCCATTGCTGTGATGCAAATGCAATTACTGCTGCATTGAGCTGCGCGTCTGACTGCTCGCTGGGTTCCTACATGTCATTTACATATTGAATTAGTGCAACGCCTTGCCAATACACCACACACACACACACACGGGCTCATATCAGCATCTGTGGGCTCAGAGGCAAACACAAGCGTTACCGCTGAGTAAACGAAAGTCATTTACAAAGGCTGAACAAAAACAGCAGCTAATGCTGTGAAAGGAGCGGCCATGCCAATCATTGCACACAAAAGAACAGACGCGCACATTGTGAACATGCATCGCATTGAAACTGCCTCAAATGATGAATTTTCTGTGTGGATATATCAACATTTGGGTCTGTCTGTCTTTTTCTTTCTCTCTCAGTGTTAAGGCATTAAACAAACTCTCATCAGCTTTATTTTTTACAGAAACCTCCAGCACTATTAAAGTTGAGTGTGTGTGTCTTACTGCAGATTCCTCAGATCGTGTGTGCTGAGTAGAGTGATGAGATGTGATCGGTTTCATCTGCTGCACCAGACAGCAGGCACATGGACACTGATAGAGGTCCTCGTTGTGTTGAGTCCTAGCTGTATCTGTCATCTCTAGAAAATCCCACCCATGGACACAAAACCCTTAATCAACCAATGCATATTAGAGAAATGGCAAGCAGATTGGTTGGAATGTCAAGATAAACTATTTGAAATGTATTCTGAGGTGGGAAAAAGATGCAACTACCCCTTTAACCCTCTGGAGTCTAAGGGTATTTTTGGGGCCCGGAGAAGTTTTGTCATGCCCTGACATTTGTGCTTTTTTCAGTTTCTTATAAATATCTAAATGGCTAAAGTCTAATCTCACTGTAATCAGCACAAACTAGGCTATAATAATATGTGAGCAGCATGTATGTACATGATTGTGTTTTTGAGAAAAAAAATGTTATGCGTGGTTAGTGAAAAACTAAAAATGTTAAATCACTTGAAATAAGGCAATAAAACACATACAGAAAATTGGTTCCCAGGAATTTTGAGAACTGGAGCTTGTAGCCTAGAATTTTTTTTTTCTAAAATGATGTGAAAATCATCTTGTTTACTCACTTACAGAAAACAATATATTGATTTAAATTTTCTAAGACAGTTTTTGTTGGTAAAAGTCATATGCGAGTAGGCGTCAACTATCATGAATTCACACCTGAGAAGACAAAGGCCTGCATAATGAGCTGCATAATGAGCCATTCAGTCAGCTGTGTCACTGAGAGGGGTGAGTTACAAGAAAGAATGTGAGGACAAAATAAATCTATATAATTTTATGTTTGTAGTTTATTTAGAATACATTTAATTATCCCACAACATAATTTAATATTCACTTGTGAGTGCAGTTAAACAGTTTATTAGGAAAAATCAAAGCTGACTTTCAAACTGAATTTTTTGCATCATTACTCCAGTCACACAATCCTTCAGAAATCCTTTTAACAATCTTATTTTCTACAAAAAAACATTTATTGTTATTATTATTATCATCATCATCATTATTATTATTATTATTATTATTATTATTATTATTATTATTATTATTATTAATGTTGAAAAGAGCTGAGAATATTTTTTTTTAGGTTTTTTAGGGGGGATAAATTGAAAGAACAGCAATGATTGTTACATTTGTTACAGTTACATTTATTGTTACATTTATATTATTTACATCAAGCTTTTGAATGGTATAGTGGTGTATATTGTTTTTGAAACTTCATAATATTTCACTTGATTATACATTTAGTCCGGAATTATAGTTTGGAAAAAGTCTTGGAAAAAGTCTAACTAGTAAAATGTTTACACGTTATGTGAAAACTAGTACAAGTATATAAATAAATAAAAAGAAACTTACTCATGTTTATGATCTCTGCTGAATAAAGTGCTTCATTCTTTTTTCTGAGGAAATCCAAATCTCAAATCCTCAACCACATCACATCTTTTTGGGGTGAATTATGTCTTATTCCTCTCATCGCGAAGCAAACAGTAAAATAAAAAAAAACTTGAAGAACAGTCTCGCTGTTGTCTTCTGTTGTGTGGGCGTATTCAAAAGCCGCGCGCTTCAGTGAAACATTTGAATCTCAAAAGCGCGCTCGGCGCGGGGGCGTGGTCGCATTAGAAGATAATGAAGGGAGACGTGAAAAACGGACATCGGGTTGTTTTCATATGGATTACTTTATCACAGAATATTTGTTTTCAGCAGCACTCGTTTAGTTTAAAAGTAGACATGTCAGGCTTTCTATAGATATCTCTCTCATGTCTCTTCGTTGAGTATTCACTGAGTTACAGTTCATTTTAATGACGCATTTGTATCTGAAGATCAGCGCAGACAAAGGCTGCAGACAGCACTCCTTGTTTGTTATCTTTATTTTATAAGTGCACAAAGTTTTGTTGTTATTGTGTCTGTATACAAAAAAAAGTAGACCCTTTACAGATTCGATTGATGTATTGCACTTATCTGTACGATCAAAACTGAAAGTGTAATTTAAGTTCTTTTCGGGGTTATCAGGAGAAAATACCCCAAAACGCGTATACGCGTTAATCGACTCCAGAGGGTTAAATTAAGACACAGCCAAGTTGTTTATAGCAGGTGTGAATAGGCCACACTAGACTGACACATGAGCCGTTTCCACCACTGGAACTAAACCCAGGAACTAGGGACTTTGGGCTGGTACTCGGTGTGTTTCCAACACAGGAACCAGGAACTACATAAAGTTCCGGGTAAAAAATTGCCCCTCAGAAAGTCCGTGCTCACGAGGTAGTACTTTTTCAAAGGTCCAAAACTTTTGGGGGCGGGACTTGGGCGCTGAGCATGCTGATTGGTTGAGTTCACACAGCATTGTGATTTCAAAATATTAATGTTATCGTGTCATGAAATGTAGTTTTTAAAAGTATTTCAGGCGAGAATGTAGTTGTTTAAAACTCAGATTTGCGGTTTATTGATAAAGAGAGCGCCTATTTAAAAATATGTTCCAATTTCGGAGACGATCAGCTCCACGTGATCAACGCTCATGTTTACAGACGAGAGCAGTCTCGACTCGGCTAGTCTTCTGACATTTGCCGCTGGCTCTGATGTCTCTTTAGTGGTTAAATATAAAATATAATTTGTTTTGGATAAATCTAACAGGTAATCTTTGTCATCTTTATTCAGTTAATCTATTAATATGTTAAAATGAATATAAAAAGTCAAGTCACCTTTATTTATATAGTGCTTTATTTATAAAGTACAAAACAGATTGTGTCAAAGCAACTGAACAACATAAATTAGGAAAGCAGTGTGTCAATAATGTAAAATGACAGTTAAAGGCAGTTCATCGTTGAATTCAGTGATGTCATCATTCAGCTCAGTTCAGTTTAAATAGTATCTGTGCAATAATTTGCAATCAAGTCAAAGATATCGCTGTAAATGAAGTGTCCCCAACTAAGCAAGCCAGAGGTGACAGCGGCAAGGAACCAAAATCTCCATCAGTGACAGAATGGAGAAAAAACCTTGGGAGAACCCAGGCTCAGTCGGGGGGGCCAGTTCTCCTCTGACCAGACGAAACCAGCAGTTCAATTCCAGGCTGCAGCAAAGTCAGATTGTGCAGAAGAATCATCTGTTTCCTGTGGTCTTGTTCCGGTGGTCGTTTGAGACAAGGTCTTTACAGGGGATCTGTCTCTGGGGCTCTAGTCCTGGTCTCCGCTGTCTTTCAGGGCTGTAGAGGTCCTTTCTAGGTGCTGATCCACCATATGGGCTGGATATGTACTGGATCTGGTGGCTACAGTGACCTCGGAATAAGAGAGAAACAGACTAATATTAGCGTAGATGCCATTCTTCTAACGATGTAACAAGTACATCGGGTGTTATGGGAAGTGTTCCCGGTTCCGATTTACCTAATTAATGCAGCCTAAAAATCCTTTAACGGATTAGGATATTAGAAGTGTATTAGTATGTTATGTGTAAGCCAGGTTAAAGAGATGGGTCTTTAATCTAGATTTAAACTGCAAGAGTGTGTCTGCCTCCCGAACAATGTTAGGTAGGTTATTCCAGAGTTTGGGGCGCTAAATAGGAGAAGGATCTGCCGCCCGCAGTTGACTTTGATATTCTAGGTATTATCAAATTGCCAGAGTTTTGAGAAAGCAGCGGACATGGAGGACTATAATGTAACAAGAGCTCGTTCAACTACTGAGGTGCTAAACCATTCAGGGCTTTATAAGTAATAAGCAAGATTTTAAAATCTATACGATGTTTGATAGGGAGCCAGTGCAGTGTTGACAGAACCGGGCTAATATGATCATACTTCCTGGTTCTAGTAAGAACTCTAGCTGCTGCATTTTGGACTAACTGGAGTTTGTTTACTAAGTGTGCAGAACAACCACCCAATAGAGCATTACAATAATCTAACCTTAAGGTCATAAACGCATGGATTAACATTTCTGCATTTGACATTGAGAGCATAGGCCATAATTTAGATATATTTTTGAGATGGAAAAATGCAGTTTTACAAATGATAGAAACGTGGCTTTCTAAGGAAAGATTGCTATCAAATAGCACACCTAGGTTCCTAACTGATGACGAAGAATTGACAGAGCAGCCATCAAGGCTTAGACAGCGTTCTAGGTCGTTACATGCAGAGCTTTTAGGTCCTATAATTAACACCTCTGTTTTTTCAGAATTTAGCAGTAAGAAATTACTCGTCATCCAGTTTTTTATATCGACTATGCATTCTGTTGCATTCAAATTGGTATGTTTCGCCGGGCCGCGAAGAAATATAGAGCTGAGTATCATCAGTATAACAGTGAAAGCGAACACCGTGTTTCCTGATGATATCTCCCAAGGGTAACATGTAAAGCGTGAAGAGTAACGGCCCTAGTACTGAGCTTTGAGGTACTCCATACTGCACTTGTGATCGATATGATACCTCTTCATTCACTGCTACGAATTGATGGCGGTCATATAAGTACGATTTAAACCATGCTAATGCACTTCCATTAATGCCAACAAAGTATTCTAGTCTATGCAAAAGAATAGTGTGCTCAATAGTGTCGAATGCAGCACTAAGATCCAATAGCACTAATAGAGAGATACAACCACGATCAGATGATAAGAGCAGGTCATTTGTAACTCTAAGGAGAGTAGTCTCAGTACTATGATACGGTCTAAATCCTGACTGGAAATCCTCACAGATACCATTTTTCTCTAAGAAGGAATATAAAAAGAGGCAATACTGTTTGATATAATATTTTGTTTCATTGTAATGTAGGCTGTATATAAACACACTTCCCTGAAATACATTTCTGCGGCTATTAATATGTTTAAGTGAAAACGAAAGGAGGCAGTGGTGTTTGATATTCTATTTCGTCTTATTGTGAATATACATTGAGGAAAATTGCAGTAGCCAAGGCGAGCTGACTGATGTTATCAAGTACACTGCTGTTTGCAGAATTACCGCACTTGCGTCGTCCTGTCCGCAGGAGATCACACTCCCGAGTCAAACTCGCAAAGTCCAAACTACCAAGGATGCAAGTCTGAAATTTGTGTTCTTTTTATTGAGAAACGTGCGCAGACCTACGTCACCAGACTATTTGCCTAATCTTCATGGTACTTTAGACCGTGGTGGAAACGCAGAAAGCATCAGGTCTGGGGGAAAAAAAGTTACTGGAAAAAATAGTTCCTGGTACAATTGTTCCGGGTGATTTCGGTGGAAACGGGGCTATGGACATTTACTGAAGGTGAAGAAACACCAACTTGTCCATAAAACACGATTTTGGTCTGCAAAAGACAATGGTTTTTATCAGGACAAACTTTTAGGCTTTTTATGCATGGTGATACATTTTGAGAAATTTTGAGCAGTTTTGCCTTTTTTTTTTTTTTGTTGATTGTTGATTTTTTTATCGAGAATGGGTTGCAAATTTCTACCTGGATCCTTTAGATCGGTCGTGCCAGTGCCTCACCTGGTTGCTCTTTGACAGCAGCCTTGCTCAAAAAGTTGCCCCATGTATCATCAGCCTAAAGAGATTATTTTGTAAGATGGACAATAAAAACCCTTGAGTTAAGTACATTTGAAGAATATTTTATAGAATTATGTGTACAAAATTGTCTTGTCTTTTTTTCTTAGTAGTAGTATCTGCCTACAGCTGACTTCTCTAGACTTCAACCAAACACAGAACTCCCTAGCAGCAACACAGTTGAAATAAAATACACTCAGGACACCTTAGCATCCGCATCACATCCCAGCAACAACCCAAAACATGTAGTGTTGACATGTTTTCATAGACATTTGTAATGGATTTGATTTCTGCAAAGCTGGTTTTGTGCGCTGAGGAAAGCTGACCATGAAAGGTGAGAGAGCTCACAGTGTTCAGTATCACGTGACTGTAGTCGGTGTGTGGAGACTTTTGTACACGCTAAACAAAGAGGTTAAAGACAAGGGACAGAGATGAAGAGTCATGAAGGCAGCTGGTGAGGTGAAAGAGGAGTGTGTTGTACAAAGGAGGGTTTGTTCAGCCTCACAGCACCTTAATGCCTCATTGGATTCATAAGCCTAATCAGTAAACGGCACGTGTGCCTGATGATCTGAGCCTCAGTTTAGCATTTATTGTATATTATATCCCTTCTCATGCAACTGCCTTGTCAAGATCACATGACCATCTGAGCATTATTGGACTCTTTCAGTGCTGTAAATGAATCATGAGTGTGTTTCCATGATGGCAAAGGTAACCAAACCTTATTCTTTATGCAATGCTGCATCCATGCCAGTAGGTGTCAGAATAAAGTCTCACATCACTGTTATATTGGCCAGTCAAACAGACAAACAAGACTTTTTCTTTGAAGGTGGGAGCTTTCAGAACTTCCCTAGTATGTGCTGTTTGCCATGATGCATGTTATTGGTGATATTAATCATCTGTACCAAACAAGCAAACGAGTGAGTGAAACACTGAGTCTCGAATCTGTGCTTCTGATTCAATCTCTAAATACAGCAGTGATCAGACACTGTGTGTGTGTGTGTGTGTGTGTGAGAGAGAGAGATCAGCTGTGCAGTATTGTTTTTATGAGAGAGTGTGATTTTGTGTTAATTTCTTATTCTTTCAGGTACTCATTTTATTTTATCTTAATATATACTTTTTTTATTTCTTTTAAATAAAAAATTGTCTGTAGGGCTGGGCAATATGACAATATATATCGGATGGACGAAATTAAGTCTATTGTTTCATATTATGCTCTATCATTTATTTCGTGGTGCTGCAAAATACATAGTTTACGGCAATGCTTTTTCATCATTTGAATGACTGCAGTCTTACATGCATTACACAGGGATGCAGGCAGAAATGTGAATAACAGCATGCATGCTCATATCACGTTGTGTGCGTGGTCACGAAAACGTCATGTTTGCACGCGTTTTTAAGCACTGCAGTTTTAAACAACTGATTTTAGGTTGCTGAAACACAAACAACAGAGCTATATGCGTGCGCTGTCTCTGTTTCTGTGTGAGAGGAGTTTGTAAGCCACGCATCAGCTGCTAATAGAGCTCAAGAGCATTTTTGCCGTTTTATTGGCTTTGAATGATTGCATAAACGCTTATGTGTCCAAATGCCCGGTTTTGCAAGTATCCTCATAAACCGTATCCTCTTAAGGGAAAGTAAATAGTTTCAAGAGAAAACGCATGTGTAACAGTTGGATCCAGACTTCGGTCTTATATATATATAATTTTCTAGCATATTCAAAAGAATGTTGTGATCAATAGTGTAAAATACAGCACTAAGGTCCAGTAGCACTAATTGGGAGATATAACCATGATCGGATGATATGAGCAGGTCATTTGTAACTCTGATGAGAACTTAGTATTGTGATATGGTTTAAATCCTGACTGGGAATCCTCACAGATACCATTTTTCTCCAAGAAGAAATGTACTTGTGTGAACACTATTTAAGGTATTCAGCAAAATTGTTGGAATTGCACTGAACATTAAAATTAGATAATTACAGTTCTGCAGCCTACAGGCTTGTGGTCATTTCATCTGCAAATAGATGGCAAGGCAGGAGAGGAGAACGGGTCACTGCTGAGAGAACAACTGAGAAACTGATGAGATTGAGAGGAGAAATGGTGTAGCTCAGACAGCAGCTGAGCTTGTTTGATCTTCACCCTCTGTCTGTTGGGCGGTGATTGTGCCTCACCCTCTAATTATCCATCTGTGTGCCATCTAGGGATGCTCAATTATGGAAAAAATCATAATCTGGACTATTTTGGTCAATATTGTTACCACAGCTATTAGACACGATTATGAGTGAACCATATGACCAAAACTATATGACTGATTTATTTAAATATAGTGATATATATCAAATATATTTTCTGTAAGTAAGGTTGCTATGACATCTACTTTTTAGAGACAAGCGAAACTTCACAATTCTCAATACCACGGCAGGGTACAAGGGTAACTAATATTAGTAAAAAAAAAAAGCAACCAAATAAAAAAAGTCCTCAATTATTGAAAAAAATTATACTGTCTATTATTAAAAAAAACAAAAAAAAAAACTAAGGATACAATATGCAAACTGTACTTGAAGGGTTTTCAAGGTTAATGCAAGTCTAAAGTATTCAGTTAAAGGGATGGTTAACCCAAAAATGAAAATCTGATGTTTATCTGCTTACCCCCAGGGCATCCAAGATGTAGGTGACTTTGTTTCTTCAGTAGAACACACATGGAGATTTTTTAACTTCAGCCGTTGCAGTCTCTCAGCAGTACAATGCTTGGAAAATTTTAACAAAATCTATGAGAGAAAAAAAAAAAAAAACATGCACAGAAAAATCAAATTAAACCCTGCGGCTCGTGACGATACATTGATGTGTAAAGACTCAAAACAATTGGTCTGTGCAAGAAACTGTACAGTATTTATATCATTTTTTTTTTTTTTACCTCTGATTCACGCAGTGTCCGAACTGTTAGAACTCTTGTGAACGTGCTTCACAGCAGCAGGAGCGTGAGACATCATCTTCTTCTTCCCTGGTTTATAGCGGATCGCAGACTTATAAGTGCATTACTGCCACCTATCTCTCAAGTGGACCATTGACACTCCTGATTGAGATTGTAGATAGTGTTAATGTCCATTTGAGAGATGCATGTTACGACTTAAATATTTGCCTTATTTCCTGATCGGTTTGCGATCGATGTGCTTAAGTTTTAGTGGAAAAAAAAGAGTTTCAAACAGTCCTCATCTCTGATAAACACAGCTCAGTTGAGCAGCGCGAGAGAGATCGAAATGACGTAGACATGCGTCAAGTCTATTTTGTGCACAACTTGGACAAACTACAACAGGTAAATCTGTCAGCTGTGCTGATATTGGCAATATCGTTAACAATTCTTATTTCTAATCATTACTAATATGGCTTCTTCTGATCAAGATCTTAGTCTATATGCTGTGTTCTGTTAAAGTGTGAAGCACACTTATTTGAAGCACATTGGCCATCCATTAATCGCAAAAAGCTTTGTAACTTTTTAATAAACAAAGTATCAGCTTTAAAATTATGGCAAATTCATAAGGAAATTCAAACAATAAATGTTTTTGGCGCTTTTTAATGCGGTGGGCGCGACATCTCTTTAGCACCTCAGTTCAAGCATCAAGTGAATCCAATATGTCTTTCTCTTTACTACTATAGTAAATAATGAACATGAATTAACATCAAAACCTATTTTATAAGAAATCCTACAGTACAGCTTACTGAAATGTCGCATGTAAAAGCTCACTCAGTGTTTCAAACTGCGGAAAATGTGTAAAGCTTGTAAACATTGCAACGTGATAATACATTTAACGTTACCTCAGAATAACCATTCGGTGTCTAGAAGTTCATCAGTGAGCTAGAAAAATAACTATAAAGAAGAGCATTTTGCTATATTTATGCACTATTGGATGTTAATATTTTTACTCAACCTGCTGTCTACATGATTAAACTCCTCCTATAAAATTGCATTTTACTAATGAAGAAAAACAGACTGAATATGTGAAAGATGTGACAGCATTTACAGGATGCATCGAGGAGGAGCCCAAGCTACACTCAGTGGCCAAGTGATGCTTATGGTCCATGATATGTGTACAGATTCTGTGTCATGAACAATTCTTTGTGAGTGTAGGCTATATTTCAAGTTTGAAAAGACATTTAGTTCCCACTTTAAGTGAACCTTAATTCCCAGGTCATCACAAGATCGATGAAAATGCTGATAAATTCAAGAAAAGATGAGACATAAACACATCAAAGTATGATTTAAATGTTAAAAATAATAATAAAATAAATAAAAAAAAAAAATTATGTGGAATATAAAAATTATTTGGCTCCTAAGTTTTTTCTTATAGGAGCCAATGGCTCCTTACTCTATTTTTTTTTTGTTTGGAGCCCTGATACATAAATAACGAAGGTTTACGTGAATAATCACTAAGTGAAGCATTTTGACAATTTTGCATGTATTTGACCGTGCACCTTGAGCTAGAAGATGACTTTGACTTTGTCCGTGTTCTGTTCTATGTGTTATTTTCCATGTCGGAATGCATTGAATTTACAGCACATGTTCTCTTTTGCACTTTTAAAAACATGAATAAATCTAATCAACTTTAATAAATCAATCAAGTCCCATTTTTATGGAGGAGTGAAAGCACACGCTGGAAGGGGGTGGGGATGGAAAATGGGGCGCAATATTCGTTTTATCTCAATTCTTGTATTTTCATTACCGTTGGAGGCTGAAATCGTAACTGTATTTCGATGAATTGCACAGACCAAGTGCCGTCCCTCGTCCTCTCTGCTTGGCATGCTGTCTTTCTCTTGTCTCTTCTGTAGAGCAGGTTGATTGTAGTCGTGGCCTGTAAGTTCAGCCGGCTCTGGAAGGCAACAGTTGTTAATGAGTTGAGCCCTGAGAGCAAACGATTTTTGTCTCATTCTCTAACCAGTGCTAATGAACTTCAGAGCAGAAGATGAGCTGACTGGAGGAATCGTGAGTCTCCTCTCGTTAAAGGGTCTCTGAAGGATCTCCCAGTGATGTTTGCTATGGTGTTCTGACTGTTAGCATGTCTCTCTCTGTGATCTTCTGGTCTGTAGACATGAATCTGGTTCCTCCTCCTTTCCTCACACTGTCTGTGGGATTTTTGGTCCAGCAGGTAAAAGTGGTGCTTTGATCAGTTAGTGTAGTAGCAGCACACTCTCATCAACATCACACATGAGCTGAGGCATCACATCCGTCTGGAGGACGACACGCTTCAGTATGAGCACTAGTGGTGATTGATTTAACACTACTGACAACTATGTATCTCAGGGACACTAATAGGTGCATATTGAGGCCTGTCTTAACAAACCCAGTGTTGTCTAATGAAGCCATATGTGAACCGCTCAGCCTCAATTCTACAAGATGCTGAAGAAGGATGTTCAGGAGAGTGATCAGACATCTGGGATGGGCAGGAGTCACTCAGTGAATGACATGCTGAGTGATTTGACTCAGGTGTGCGCTGAGATCCCTGATATACAGTACAAACTGTCCAGTTTGGCATGAGGAAGACCTGCTGTGGGTCTGTACTCAGAAACGGAGGAAGTGAGAAGGAAAATTGAGTGTTTATTGTCTGTCAATCACCAGAGCACCACCGTAACAACTTGATCTTCCAGCTTTGCTTGGATGCAGGCCGTCTCCAGCTTCATTCAGCTCTCAGGAGTGTTTCCCCGGAGGGGCTTCAGGGCTGTTGTTTACGGATGTGAGGTGCTGTCTGAGAGGATCTGCAGTGCAGGTGTGTATTTTGATCGTGCAGTAGGTGTCAAGTCTTGCTCTTGAGTGAACTGGGCCAGCAGATCATCATCTCTGAGTCTCTGCACTGTACAGATTTTCCACCGAATCTTCACTGAGTATCTATTGACCCTGATCAATAAGAGTTACTGACCTTTTTTATCTATTATTATTCTTTTTTTTTTTTTTTTTTATTATTCCAGATATTAGTACACACACACACACACACACACACACACACACACACACACACACACTTTCATTTGTGGTTTACTGAAACTCTCCATAGGCGTAGTGGTTTTTATACTATACAACCTGTATTTTCTATCACCCTACACCCACCCTACACCTAACCCTACCCCTCACAGAAAACTACTGGCAATTTTTGAATTTCATAAAACACTGTTGTGTTTTTTTTTTTTTAAAGCCTTTTGTTTTACGGGGACACAGGAAGTGTCCTCATAAACCACATATACCAGTATACACACACACACACACACACTCCATTGTGTTTTTTTTCTTTCTTTCTGACTCTCTATTTTACAGCATGGCAGTACATTCTGGTGTGACCCGAAAGGTCATAGCATTATACAGTAGCAGTCTTCCAAATGACTTGTAGTGTTGTAAAGTTGTTATTCACTGATGGACACGTCATTCATTCAACTCTTGGATAAAATTTCACTACTAGTTAGTCATTGCATTTAGACTCATGACATTACCGAACCAGTTAAAATTGATTTCTGGCATTTACAGAGGTGCCATATTTGACAAGCACTTCATGAATAAATTGATTTCATACTGAATAATGTCCTCAAATTTCAGTTGGTAAGTCTTGCATGGGTTATCAGTACTGGTGCTATGGTGCTGTTTAGAAATTGTCATTATATGGAAAACAGCTGTAAAGATTCATCAAACCATCTGTCGTCTTCCACAGAATAGTCAAATGTAGAGATGCAGGGGACCGGAATCAGCCGGTTTTCTGCATGGTTCGAGGTTTCAATGATTCAAAGCATTTATTGTCATGTGCACAGTGAGGAAAACAAGATTCCCTGCACAATGAAATTCTTTCTTTGCTGTCCACATTGAATGCCAAGTGCAAACTATGTAAAAAAGATAACAGACATGAAAACAGACATACACATACATACAACAAACACAATAAAGTATAGCTATGTTGGTGAAGTAGAAATATATGTGTATAGAAATATAGACTATGCACATCTGTTTGTAAGAGTGTACAATAGTGACTTATATTTTGACTTATAATATTGACAATAGTATAGTAACGTAGTTACAGTAACACGTTCAAATGTAGCAGTAATATGTAGTATATCTCTGTCCGACTGTGCAGTATTGACTTATGTACAAAACAATAGTACAGTAGCCTGTAGCAAATTGAGTGCAACTACATAATAATAATAGCAGCTGTAACATTAACAGTGTGCAAATCGAGATGAAGTTACTTCTTAAGAAACAGCAGCAGTAACATTTACAAATGTGTAAACTGAGCTGTAGCAGTTCAGTCCTCCTGTTGTATGAGATAAGTGACACCAGTCTGTGTCCACTGGTTACCCATTTAAAAGTCTAATGGCTGAGGAAGGAGTTCCTTAGTCTGGAAGTAGATACCTGTGTCCTGAGGGTAGGGGTGTGAACAGTCTGTGTTGTGGGTGGGTGGGGTCTTTAAGGATGGCGTCAGCTCTCCTGTGGACTCTGCGATGGTAAATGCCCTGCAGAGAGGGCAGTGGAGTCCTGATGATCTTCTCAGCACTCTTCACCACTCTCTGCAGACGTTTGCCGTCCCTTACAGTAGTGCTGCCATATCACACGGTGATGCAGCTGGTCAAGACGCTCTCAACAACACAGCTGTAGAAGTTGTGGAGGATCTCAGGTGACATGCCAAACTTCCTTCAGCCTCCTCAGGAAGTACAGCCGCTGTTGTGCTTTCTTAACCAGCCGTGTGCAGATGAGGTCCTCGGTGATGTGGACCCCCGAATATTTAAAGCTGCTCATCCTCTCCACTTCAAGCTCTCGGATAAACAGTGGCTGGTGAGGTCTCCTCTGCTTTCTTGTCCACTATCATCTCCTTTGTCTTGTCTGTGTTGAGGGTAAGATTGTTGTCCTCACACCGTGTCACAAGACTGGCCACCTCCCTTCTGCAGGCTGTTTCATCTCCGCCAGTGATTCATCCCATCACTGCGGTGTCGTCAACCAACTTCACGATGATGTTGTCCTTGTGGGAGGCAACACAGTCATGTGTGAACAGTGTGTAGAGGATGGGACTGAGAACACACTCCTGTGGGGTGCCAGTGTTTGTTGTGATCGCCCCGGACCGGGGACCGGCTGCTCAGTCTCACATCTTGTCGATTCCGAGCCAGTCTGTTTTGACATCACAGAGTTGTGACTTTTTGCTCACTTCACTCTTAGTGAAGAAGACACAAAGTTCGCAATTTGTATTATGTGTAAGGCCAAAGTAAACAGTGGAGACACCACAGGGCCCGATTAATGCTTGTCTGGATAAAATATATTTTACTTGCCTGACCGGACAAGACTCTGAGCACAACAGAAAGTTATATATGCATACTGCAGTAAAAAATATATTACGTTAGATGTTTCCCTGAATATCAGCACGATTGCAATGTGACACTGAAATTATCTTATATTACTAATATAATCTATATTAATAGATTATCTTATAACATTATTTATGTATTTGCAATTTTATGGTGTAAAATTAATTTACCTCAGCTTCATCGAACAGTCTGTGTAAATACATCTAATGCCACTTAGATGCAGATGCAGCTGCTGTTTCCTCTACAGTGGAAAAAAGGTGTTTGTTGATACTGATTTCATCTGAAGGGTAACAACAGTTTCTTATTATTCTAACTGAATTAATTGAAGAAATGTAAGAATTTGATGTGAAAGATGACACATTTAATAAGGTTAGGGAAAAAAATAAACACAGTGGGAACTGACATCTGTTATGCTATATGCAGCAACTAATTTTTACCTCTTTCCAGTCACAGAGCACTTTATTTTGAGAGTTGTTTAAGTGAATGTATATGTTCCATTCAAAGTGCATTGAAGTATGCAACACGTGAATTAAGATTGTATTTATTTACAGAGGTATATGATGTCACACTTGTCCGTGTGTGAAAACATTGAATGAATGTTCTGAAGTGAAGTGAACTTCAACAGATTTCCCCTGCTCAGGGAGTAGGGAGCAGTGAACACTGTGCAGGGAGCATGTCAATGTGAACACAGTTCATGCACGGAGCTCACTTCTAACGAGCTGATTATCTGAATCAGGTGTTAACAAAGAGAGACATACAAAATATGCAGAGCTGGGGGTGCGAGGACTGGAATTGGGAACCGCTGGTGTAGAGTAGAGCTTGTCGTTTCTCAGATCACAAATGCAGACATGGTTTTATGTTTACGCAGCACGATGCAACGCAACACGTAAAAACAGTATAAGTCATTATAATCAGTAATTATGTCCCCACTGGATGCAACAAATGCCTCGTTTGTAATGGGTTTTATTGTTTTTGTCTTGTCACGCCGGTGTTCTGACCGGGACACACATCACAGTATGTTAGAGGCTTGTTTTTTCTGTTAGAGACTTGAGGTATTATTATAGTATTGGTGCACTGGATAGCTGGCCAATCAGAGCACACCTCACTTTTCAGAACGATGAGTCTTGTGAAAATTGATGCATTTCAGAAGGCGGGGCATAGAGGAGACACTATAATGTACAGTATGTGGAAAATGTGTTTTTGAACCTTAAACCACATAAACACATTTCATTACACCAAATACACAAAATAATGTTCTTTTTTAGCAACATCATATGACCCCTTTAAGTCTTTAAGTTCAACTGTTATTGTTCCATTAAGAGCTGACTGCATTTCATGCATGTTTTGCAGATTGCCACTGAGCCATGAGTCCATGTGCACTGTTTTTCTTTCCTGTGTTTCCTTCTCAATCTGTTGTTGGCTTGTGAAGTCATTCTTCATCTCCAATCGCACGTCTGAAGCCATATGCCAGTTTAATTCTCTTGTACATCTTGTTCTCTGCCCAGGTTATTGGTAAGGACATTTGGGCCAAAACGTAATCATCTGTAATTTTTCTTTGGCTTGCTTGGCTTGACTCCGTGTCAGCAGTGTATTTATTTCCAGCCTTCAGACCGAATGTGGCTGAAATCTCTGGCCTGGTTTTGGAAAGATCTGGATTTGTCATTAAATGTGGTTGGTTCTCTTCTCTCGCTATTCAGATTACCTTGAGAAAATGATTCGCACACAATCAAGATGCAGAGACGTCCAAAACAAGTAATGGTGAATAAAATGTATATGCTTGGTTGAGTAAATCATTCAATCACAATAATGTGCTAGATCTGTGCCAGGGTTATGGATATGCTCTTTTTCTTCCCATGTCGTGGCCTAATGGTTAGAGAGTCGGACTCCCAATCGAAGGGTGGTTTAAATTTGTTTTTGTAAGTGAATTTGTTTTTAATGTTTTTGTTTCAGTGTTTTGTTGTTTGTGATTTTTTGTTTTAGGTGATTTGTCTGTAAGGTCCAGGGATCAGAGTTAGCCTCTGTAGCTAGATGCTGTGAAATTCTGAGTATGGGTCACCATACTTGGCTAAAAACAAACAACTGAGTTAGCCTCTGTAGCTAGATGCTGTTCGAGGGTTATGGTTATGTGATTGATTTTATGAACAGCCTCTCACATTGTTGTGGGGGTTCCTGCACCATTTGCAGAACTTCATCAGGATGAATGGGGATGTACAGATTCTCCATGGGAAGGTCCCGTGGCCTGCGCAGTGCCTTGATTATTAGGACGTGTGGGGCTTTGATTGACATGTTAAATGTTGTTCAGTTACACTATCCTGTAAACTGGGTCCAGCAGCTGTGTGAATGATCCATTTTGACAAACCTTTTAGACCAGAAACCTAATTATGTTTCACTCTTTGGACCTCATTAAATCAGAAATGAGCAGGGCTGAATTACATCCGATCTCTGGTTTTGGACATACAGCATGTAAAGAAGTTGGCTCTTTAGCTTCTTCATTTTGTAACTGAAATGCTTTATTTTTAAGGCTTATGTTGTTTTCACACTTCTTTCTGAATCACTATTGTTCTCAGTTCTTCAGCTTTTGAAAGTCTGAAAAAAAAAAATAGCAAACAGAAAGATAAACACACACCACAGCAATCCCACAGACAGTAAGATTATCCATCGAGCAGCGCTGGCATTTCATCTGGGGTTTACGTGTCTCTTTGAACGGCCTATTCTTTTGGAGTCTGAAAAACTGACTGATAATGGCTTCTCAAGGTCGCTCTTTCTTTTGCCTACTGTTTCAGTGTGACCTCACACACACGGCGGTGAGGAGACTCCTGAGTGCACCCGAGGATAAAAGACGGATGAATCATTAATTCTTCTCTTGTAGTGGCTTGTCTGACTGGATGCTCTTTCTCTTATGCTTCTTCACCCCAACATCTGAGGCTCTGGATCCAGCAAACCATGAGATGGGCCCTGTGATCGTCCACACAGCTCCCGTGATCGTCCACACAGCTCCTGTGATCGTCCACACAGCTCCTGTGATCGTCCACACAGCTCCTGTGATCGTCCACACAGCTCCTGTGATTGTGGGAGAACATGGGGCTGAAGTTCTTTGGCAACCACTTACTGGCCATAATTAAGACAATAATACATCTTACAGTTGTGTACTGATGTGTTTTACAGTTGTGTAAAATACCTGAAGGCTTCTCTAGTTTCTGCTGTTTTATTAAAGGGTTGCAGTGAGTCTCACCACAGTTTAAGCGGTTCTCTTCTAGATCTAGACATGTAACTGAGTGTAACTTGATCTTCATCAAGGGAAACAGTCATCAGGTTTGCAGTAATGGTGCTGTGACAGCTCTGGTTGATGTGAACATCATTAATCAAGCTTCTGTTTGAGCAAGTGATTTTATTTCCATTAACATCTTTTGTCCAAAGCCAAGTGTGATTATTGTAGTGCAGTCAGAAGCTGCTGTGAGGGGTTTATCAGTTCTGTCAAATCACACGTGCGTCTGTGGCCTCCTTCACATCTGACATTAACGTGTGTGCATGAGTAATCGATTGGCTTTTTGTTATTATTCCGCTCATACAATGTGAGAAAATGCAAACATTGCAGTCTTTATTTGGCTCCCCTGATTTATTGAACAATACAGGTGCATCTCAATAAATTAGAATGTCGTGGAAAAGTTCATTTATTTCAGTAATTCAACTCAAATTGTGAAACTCGTGTATTAAATAAATTCAGTGCCTACAGTAGTTTAAGTCTTTGGTTCTTTTAATTGTGATGATTTTGGCTCACATTTAACAAAAACCCACCAATTCACTATCTCAACAAATTAGAATATGGTGACATGCCGATCAGCTAATCAACTCAAAACACCTGGAAAGGTTTCCTGAGCCTTCAGAATGGTCTCTCAGTTTGGTTCACTAGGCTACACAATCATGGGGAAGACTGCTGATCTGACAGTTGTCCAGAAGACAATCATTGACACCACATGTATCTAGCAGTGTACTACAACCATTGGAACTGAGAAAAACCCTTTCCATGGACATTTTTTTATGAAAATAATTGTGTTCTCTACATATATGAAGAGAGGTATTGGTAAAATCTTGCCTGTAGTAAATCACTGAGAGTAATAAAAGATGCATTGAAATACATTAAAATACATTGGACGTTTTAACCCAGTCTGTGGAATTGTCAGACGGTCCCTTGGGCATTGCTTGTGCTATAGTGCTTAAAAGCTTTCTCCTATTTAAATTTGCAGCTACAGTACACACAGGCATCTTGAATTCCTTATTTACATCGATATAAAGTGGCTGCATATTGTTAAAACTAATCGTGATATCTTTGTAGAATTGAATGAATATTGAACCTAAAACTAACAGCGATAGAAAAATGACTATAAAGAAAATGTAGCGCGTTGCATTCTTCTGACCTCTTTTGCTTGCCTGTATATAGATTGCATCATTAAAATGTATTCTGAGAACTGCGGTCTTCTTTATATCACTGTATTGGTTCGTTGGGGAATCCTGGAGTGTGACGTATGAGAAACCCCATTATTACAGCGTCACACAAGCCATGATACAAAGTAAAGGAAACCTAAGCAACCGAAAGCAATATATGTCTTCCTCAGATGTAATGTAAGTTCTGTACATCAGCGTCAGCTAAAATAGCATTATAATCTCCTTCTCAGTAACGTTAGAGAGAGCTGCTTACATATAGGCTGAGAAACGAGTAACAGCGATGATGTTGAATTAAACGTGTCTGACACAATCATTTATTTCCACATATTTATACTGATCCCGATAATCAAACCTTCTACTCGGTGCTTGCTCCATTTCTGCGGATCAGTTTATGTGAATGAATGACTTCAGTCTTCTTCAACAGCAGACGGAGATCACGCATCGCTGCTCTACTGCTGTTCCTGCAGATCCCGGATGTGCAATGCTTGATTATCTGCCGAATTTTAACCACTGAATTTGTGGAAGCGAATTTGTAAAGTGAAATAAAATGGATCGAAAATTGCCTGTCAAATATTATACATCGTATTTTTAAACAGACTGAATATTTTTAAAGTGAATTCTGGAAAGTGAATATGAATTATTGAATTTTTAATTATGAAAATGTGTGTGAATTGTTTTGAATTTAAATAGTCAAAGCTTAAACAACTGTTAAATGTCAAGGCATTAAAATGCAAACACTGTTAATTCAATGCATTATTTTTTCAGTGCAGTTCAACATGCTTTATTGTTTCAAAGAAGTTGCAGTTCTCCACTGAACTAACTGTGGCTCTGTGTTAATGCATTGCGTGCGTCGTCTTTATTTGACTGCAGTTCATTTAAGGCCCTGTGAATGTCTTTAATTACATGCGGTGGTCCTGCTGTGTGCGTGGTCAGACTCCGGCTGAACGGCTGTGTGAAGTTTAAAACATGCTCTGAAAGCCATGGTAAAAACCTCCTAATTGGACTGCCAATTAAAGCGCTTCCCCCTCCGCTGAACCCCAGCCTGCCCCGCGTGAGCTAACGTCCGCTCTAATGAAGTGTAAATGTGTTTCATAGAAGGCAGTCTGATCTCCTCTGGTCCTCTTACAGTCATACACAGTGGAGTCATTAGAGGCAGAAATCTGCAGCCTTATATGTGAAGCACATTTCTATTCTCTCTCATTATGATGCTTTATAGGATGCAGTGAAACGTTTACACACATGCAGGGTCTGTCCTCCACTGGTTCACATGTTTGAGTTGTTGAAGGACACATTGGTAAACTAAACTGTCTAGCCTCCAGCACATCCTAAATCATTATCACTCCTCAATAACACATACAGACGCAGTGTTCGATTAGATAGTCACTGCAGAATATGGGCATGTGCACCCTGAGCTTGTTCTGAGCAGTTTATTAACGGTTTATGATCCTGTTGTTCTCAGATTATTATTATTATTATTTTTTAAATGTAAGAAAATAATTGCAAGAAATAATTTTCTGCAGACGTACACATGGCTTTCTCACAGGAGTCACGTTCAGCCCGATCTCTCACACCTGGTGATGTGTCTGAACACACGGCAGCATTACAGATCAGCGCTGGTCCAGTCCGCTCCGGAGGCTGCGTGTCTGTTCACGTCTGAGAGTCCTGATCTCCGGTCTGCGCTGGGTTTCTGATCTCGTCCTGCTCCTGGCCTCTGTGGATCTTCAGTTTGCTTCATCTGGCCGATCGTCGTTCTGTAGTCTCGCTCTTTAGCTCCATCTCCTGCTTTGTGGCGACGGTCCGCAGCTGTCTCATGTTATCTGCACATGAATTGTGGGAATTGTTGGATTGGCACTTCTCCTGTTCAGACGGGTGTTTCTCACAGCTGGAACCATGCGCAGGGACTCGTTATGAGTCTGACGCTCTTGAGCGCGAGGTGGATGCGTGTAAAGAGGCTCAGGTGGCCTGTATCTGCATCTCATTTGTACCTCAGCAGGTGTTCAAAGGCCTTTATACAAGGTCAGGTTAATGCAGTCTTAAAAAAAAAAAAAAAAAAAAAAAACAAGTGTTTTTGCACAGAGAAGCAGTGGGTGGGGAAAACCTCCTCCCTGACTCAATTAAATACGAATAAAGGCGACGAGGGTATATTTCACCGAATCCAAACGAGGCCTTCATGTGAAGTAGCTCGAAGTGTTTAGGGAGAGACGCGGCCCGTGCATCCGTGGACCGAATCAGAAATGTTCTTCAGCTAATGAAAGCAATCCTCTGGAGGCACTTAAGCCTGCCGCTGGATCTGTCTCATTCACGTCCGTTTGTGTTTCACCGCTGCCTGCAGGGGGCGACACCCGAGAAACTCCCACACAATAAACACCACCAAATCAAGCTTTGAGTTTGACCGCGATGTCTTCTGCCTCAGACGCAAGTCTGTCCATGCAGCTCTGTTTTCAATAGGTTTCCAGTTCTTTGAAAATATATGAATTTGGTCAAACATTCGCAGATTACATGGCTTCTTCCCAAATCGATACATTCATGAACACTAAATATTAATTTGAGCGGAGTTCTTCTCCTCAATATACACAGTGTCTAAAATTAAAAATTCAGACATTTACCAGTGAACTTGGCATGATTACACACAAACACTTGACCATGACTGACCTGTCAGAATCACAGATTTCAGTTAATCAGATTTCCTTTCATCACTCTGTGCTCTTTCTTCTTCATGTGAAATGTGTGTCAGCTGGTCAGGATCCTGCGCTTCGCCTGGGATTGTTTGTGATAATGACCCTCTTGTTAGACTTTAATTACAGTATTCATAGTGATTTGTAATGATCATTTCCTTGGTATTTAACCTCTTTGACACTGAAATACAGCTAAACAACAGGTCTCCTGTTTTCCCCTTCTGTTTCTGAGATCTGGCAGCGTGTGACTGCAGGAATCATCAGCCCCTCCTTCATGACGTCTGCTGCTGGAGAAGGTGTCTGTATGTGCTCTCACTCGTGCCAGAGAGCAGAACTGACTTTGGCTGACCTCTGACCTCCATCTGCTCCTTTAGTGATTCGTAATGTGCTCGTGTGCATCAGCGTTACGAGACGATCTCTCCTACACATGATCATACGAGCAGATATCATATTAAAACATTGATTCTGAATTTCCCAGCATAGATGGATTTGTATTGTTGATGTGTGCTGTATTAGAGAGGAGGAACGTGAATCCAGCAGGGATGTTCACAGAATAATTGCTGTAGAGTCAGATTTATCATTATTTACTGGAAGGAATCTTCAGAGACGGACGTGTGAAAGCAGGGATGTGCTGCAAATCAAAAGCACAGGGACTGTTTTCATCCTGCAGGAAAATCAGCGTCGCTCCTAACGAGTGGCTTCTTGAATCTGTCTTTATTAAAATCATCTCGGTGTTCCTCGCTCTCCCTCTCGCCTCTTTTCTTTCTGCTTTTTTAATGTAATGAACCTTGCCTTGAACCGTCTTTTTAATTGCCTCTCCCCACATTTGCTGGGAAAAATGCAGTTTTTGATTCCATGAATTAATTTTCAGGGAGAGCGACTGAGTAGCAATTTAATTAGGCAGCCAGCATTGTGCGGCCTTTCCAGCGTGTTTTCTAGAAGAATGCTGTTTAGAATAAATAATGAGGCTCAAAATGAGAGGCTTTTAAAGTGCATCAGTACAGGAGCTTGCAACGATAAGCCACGCCACATTATGCTGAAATAGCAGCCGGGGAAATTAAGTTGGAAAATGGCTCTTATATTTGCCCTTAATGAGTCTGTAGTTTCTCTCTGTGGGGCCCGTGTGTCCCCGCAGCTCTCACCCTTTTGTGTTTCTGCTTTATTCTTTTATTTGCCATAAAACCTTTTCTGCCTTATCTCCTTGACTTTTGTTTTCCTCAGAACATCACTTCCGTTTGAGGCACGAGCTCCTGCAAACAAGCCTGGTTTTGCCTTTGACCACACAATCCTGGGCTGATGATGCGTTTTCCTGTTTTCCAGTCAAGACTCCTTTATTTTTGCCAAGAAGTGAAGCCAGAAGATGGAAGGCTGATAGATGTGTCTGTGTTTGTGATGCAGAGAAGCTGTTCAGCTCGTGTCTGATGCATCCAGATGAGCTCAGAGCGAGGGACACGTCTCATGTTATTGATATCAGTGTTCATAGAGCTTCAGTCATCTGAGCTGATGATTGTTCTTTATAATATCTGTGATGACCAAGCACCTTTAAGATCAGATCTGATCACAACACCTCTATCGGACGTGTGTGGAACAATAGGTATTTTGCATAAATTAAGTATCTTTGAGACAAGTCTGCATAATTTAGAGTACAGTGTTTTCCTGAGATATGTTTTGGTGCTAGATCCTTATGAATGTGTCTGGTTTGTAGATCAGTGTCTGTAGCGTCCCGCGGGCTCTTCTCCTGTACAATCCAGATCATCAATCATCAGAAGATCATCAGATCAGCCTGAACTCAATCAGCCAAACACACACACATGCGCACACACACACACACACACACACACACACTCACTCTCTCTCTCTCTCTCTCTCTCTCTCTCTCTCACACTCACACACACACTCTCTCTCTCTCTCTCTCTCTCTCTCTCTCACACTCACACACACACACACACACACTCTCTCTCTCTCTCTCTCTCTCTCTCTCACACTCACACATACACACACACACTCTCTCCTCTCTCTCTCTCTCTCTCTCTCTCTCTCTGTCTCTCTCTCTCTCTCTCTCTCACACACTCACACACACACACACACTCTCTCTCTCTCTCTCTCTCTCTCTCTCTCTCTCTCTCACACTCACACACACACACACACACACAAAGCTGTTGCCTAATGGTTAGAGAGTTGTACTTGTAACCCGTAGGTTGCAGGTTCGAGTCTCGGTGCTGGCAGGAGTTGTAGGTGGGAGGGAGTGAATGAACAACGCTCTCTTCCACCCTCAATACTCATGACTGAAGTGTCCTTGAGCAAGGCACTGAACCCCCAGTTGCTCCCCGGGCGCTGGATATACAGCTGCCCACTGCTCCGGGTGTGTTTCACTGTGTGTGTGTGCACTTGGATGGGTTAAATGCAGAGCACCAGTTCTGAGTATGGGTTACTATACTTGGCAAATGTCACGACTTTCACTTTCACACACTCTCTCACACACACAGTGTCGTCATTACTGTGTTCAATCTGAAGCAGATGAGACACTCTGAACTCAGGATGTGTGATGGAGTAATGCAATGCTGATGCAGGATATTATGTTTACAGTATATTACAGCCACCGTTTAAATGTTTATAGTTCATCAATGGATTTGAGTAGAAACATGATTATAGCATTTAAAGTGTATGTAAGAAGTGCCCTATGTCCAAGTATCTGTCTAGATATTTGTATACAACTCAGTTTTCACCTGATTGTTGATATAAGTCAGTTGACTCTTTTATCTCATATTTTCTCATATTAATATGATATACCAACTAACTGGGTTCCTTGTAAAGTTTACAGCATTAGTTGAGCGGCTGTTTTCATTAAGAAAACATTTTGACACATACTGAACCTGATATACACTGTATGGACAAAAGTATTGGGCCACATCTCTTAATTACTGAATTTAAGTATTTCAGTCAGACCCATTGCTACAGGTGTATAAACAAGCACTAGACATACAGTCTGTATTTACACACACTTGTCAAAAATGGGCCATTCTGTAGAGCTCAGTGAGTTCCCAGAAGAGTGAAAGCTGTTATATCTGGGAACCTTCTCCATATTAAAGTAATGTCTATGTATTTAGAATGTGATGTCATTAAAATTCAGGTGTTTCAATAGTTTTGTCCATATAGTGTATATCCAGAGAAATCAATATTTAATCAAATTACAATTAAAATGTAATAAAATCAAGAACTGGTGAATCACTGCACAGTCCCACATGAGGGATAATGTTTAATAAGTCTGTGCTTATTATCAAATTAAGAGGCTTTTTATCAAATATCATAAGTACATGTATATGAATGTGTAAATTATTGTATCATGTGAACAGAGAGAATATGATAGGCCTGAACCTAGTACAAAAAAAAAATAAAATTTCACAATGAATGAGATCAGTTATATAGTTAAGAGTCATTAGACGCAAATAACGACTAAAGTATTGACTATAATGACAAACTGCTGCTATTCTGATGTCTGGAAAAGAGTAGAAATTTTGACAAAGTTCATTCTTGCCATCCATGTGTCATCAGGTATGAGAATAACCACACGGGATCGTATGTATTGCGTCATACATCAGAATGCCGTGTGTGCCAGGATTCTTGAGTTATGTGAAGCAGCACTCGATTAGTGATGGGCAACAAATAGAATAAAGCTGATAAAAGTAGAAACCACGGCTGTGTGTGAACTAGATTGAACGCTTTAAAACAGTAAACAGTCATTTTGCTGAAGATTTATTACCACCAAACTAAGCGAATGCAGTTCCCTCAAACAAATGTGCCTACTGTGCTATTTGAATCTTAATATTTTCTTCCCATGAGGCTCTATTTGAAGAGCATTCAGACTCTAAGTTCTCCATAAGTCAAAGTTGTGTCTTGATGGCGATTAACGACCGGTAGGTAAATATTTGAAGTGACTAACCGTCTAAAACTCTTTGAAGTTACTGTGAATATGAATACGGAGATGTGCTTTTCTGTGACATTGGCGGTTGTCAGTGGATGACATTTGCTTTTATAAGGATTAAGGCTCTTGTAGATTTTGTAGGGGAATTAATGCAGTCATGTGTGACTACTGCGAGCAGTTGAGGTGATAAAATTTATATGACACACTTTTATTATACGTATGTCAGTGTTAACCTCCACCAAATGTTGTTCCATGAAGAGCCTGTTAGCTCTTTTGTGAAATACTTTTGTAACAGCTTTGCAGAATAACAAGGTCATTTCTTTGAACTTCCTTCCAAACCTTTTACATGCATTTTAATGGCAGTGTAGCAAATGTGGCTCAACTGAGAGAAAATTGGGTCAAGGCAGCTCCGCGTTGGTTAACAACATTTTTTCCTATGACTTGGATATGCTGCAAATAGAAGCAGTCAGTAGTGCATGAACACAGCATTTGACCTGAAGTCATGTGGAAGAGCTTAGACATGTTTGCTGGAGTAAGAGCTGCAGTCGCTGTGGTGCAGGAGACCTGAGGCTAAACTGTGCTCAGGACATCAGCAGCTGAAAGGATGCAGCTCTCCACCTCCTCCCTTCCTGACAACTCTACCTGTGTGGTTGCGCTCACCTGGAGGAGACGGTGTAGGAGGAGAGGAAAATGGGGCGGGAGAGTCTGGCTAGCCTGCCTCGCAGAGGCGACCGTGAACGTGAGGTGGATGGTCTTCACAACGCGAGGCCTTCTTTGGAGACGCCTTACCAATGGATCGTTCACCTGTCAGGGGTCTCGTCAGTACAGCCTCCTCGGTGGTGCGTTCCCTTCTTACAGCAAGGTGGAGCGGCTCAGCGGCGTCTTCGCCCATTGTGTCGGGCATTGAAGCAGGCGCCGCAGTCGGACAGTGACTCTCTACCTATTAAGATGGCTTTAGTAAACTCTAGAACATTGGGGAACAAGACGTTTATTTTAAATGACTTTATAACTTCCGGTATCTTTGACTTTTTGTTTGTGATGGAGACCTGGCTCTCAGTTGATGGTCTTAGTTCTTTCTCGGAGCTCATACCTAGTAACTATAACTTTTTAAATACCCCGTGTCGTTCCGGCCGTGTTGAAGGACTGGCGTCCGTTTTTAAAAACCGTTTCTGCTGTCAGATACTGGACACAGATTGCTACTCAACTTTTGAAGTACAGCCTTTCTCACTGGATCAGACAAACTCGTTGGTAGTAGCAGTAGTATACTGTCCTCCGAAAACAAACAAATACTTCCTATATGAGTTCTTGGACTTCATAGGTGTGATAACTCCCAAATATGAGAGACTTTTAATTGTTGTTGATTTTAACATTCATGTATGCTGTGCATTAGCCAAAGACTTCGTGAATCTTATGGAAGCCTGTGACTTTGTTCAGTGGGTAAATGAGCCATATACCTGATCTGGTCTTCTCATGGTTTCCCTATCTCAGATGTTCAAATTGGTGATCCTAGTTTCTCACATCATAGATCAGTTGTTTTTAATGTTGATCCTTCTTGTCATATCACTAAACCTGCTGAAGCCTTTTCTGCTGCATTTTCTGAAGCTGATCAGATGTTTCCTATTGAACATCTAGCAAATACAGTAGACATTGATAAACTACTCAATGTATTTAATTCTTTGTGTACCAACCTGCTTGATACTGTTGCCTCTCTGAGACTTAAACATCAGAAAAATAAACTTGATCCATGGCTGAACAGTAACACTCGCCATCTAAGACAAGCTTGCAGAAGAGCAGAGCGCAGATGGAAAAAGGATAAGCTACAGGTGTCCTATGAAATACTACGGGAGTCTTTAATATCATATCAGAAAGCTGTCAAGTCTTGCTATTTCCCTGAGATAACTGCTAAAAAATTCAAAACATCCTAGGATCTTGTTTAATATTTTAAATTCTATCTTTAACCCTGTAAGAAACAATTATCTCACTGAATCGTCCTCTCTATGTGAAAAAATTCTGAGTTTTTTTGTTGGCGAAATAGTAGTGATTAGACGGTCTATATTACCCTCATCTGTTGATCCAGACGATCTTATGGCCACCAGGTTTTATACTCTTTTAAGCCAATTACTATGTCGTGTCTAACAGATATAGTCAACAATTTGAACTCTGCTACCTCCTCTCTTGACATTGTTCCTACTCGTTTTTTTAAATAGATATTTGACGGTGTTGGGGCATGGATCCTGTTAATTATTAACACAAACCTTCTCTCAGGCTCTGTTCCCACTCTTTGTAAACATGCCAGGGTGAGGCCCATATTGAAAAGACCTAATTTGGACATCACTGATTTATCAAATTTTAGAACCATTTCTTATTTACCTTTTATATCTAAGATTCTAGAGAAAACAGTGCTACCGCAATTACAGCGCTTCCTTGATGCAAATAATTAACCTTAATATATTTCAGTCCGGTTTTTAGGACAAACTACAGTGCTGAATCTGCACTATAAAGAGTTTTAAACGACATTCTGCTATCTGTTGACTCCGGAGTCATTTTAATGCTCTTAGACTTGAGTGCAGCATTTGATACTGTTGATCATGCCACTCTATTGTCACGTCTTGAACATTATGTGGGCATCCACATATTTGGGCCCTCTGTGGGGAAAGAAAAAAAACACAAAAAATCTGCACTCTTATATCAGAGCTTCCTCACATGTGCCTGCATTTCACTGTACGAAACGAAAAGCCTTTCTGAAATGCTGTTTGAATGGCACAAGCATCTACAACTCTGATCAATAGCTTCAGGTAAACCCTGCCAATTTAGCCGAGATTCATCTGTCTCAAGGACTGAATCAGCACCGTATATCTCCCAGACTAAAGGATTTGGTGAGTGAAGGAGAAAATGAACTGCTAAGTGATGGAGTGCAGCAGCAGAGGTTTGATCTCAGCTGGCGAGAGTCTCTCGGCGTGTCGACAGGACAGTGAGCGGCGTCCGCTGTCAGAAACCATTAGTACATGAGGGAATCACCTCTCCTCAAACACTGGAGTAAAGCTATCTGATCCCCACGCTGAGAAGCGATCCACCAGGAAAAAGTGCAAACTTTTCTCCTTTTCAATAGTTTCCTTCCCCTTTTTGATCTGGTCAGAGAGATAATCCTTTGAGATGTGTGCAGGTTTGCTTCTGAAGCTCCTGCCGTCTCACCCACACAAGTCTTCAGTCGCTTCATCTCTCCTTCAGACGTGGAGATGAAGATGGTGTCTGCGCTTTCGTCTAATCTCCACTCCTGTCAGGGAAGCTCTTCTTCAGGTGACTTATTGTGTCCTTGCAGCCATGAAGCTCAAAGCCTGAGATCTGTCATGCTCCCGAGGCAGCTGTGCCTGTCCTCTTGATGTTTAACAAGGCTGCCTGCTGCTCAGCCTTTCCTTATTACGGCGGTCAAAGCTGTTGTTCGTGAGAGGACTTTTTGACTAGCCTCTGGATTATCGGGCGCTTCTGGTATCCTGCCGCATCTTTCACGGGAACTTCACCCAAGGCCACGGAGGCCCAAAAGACATTGTTACCGAAAGGTGGATTTATTCTTGAAAGGAAATCAAAATCTTTTATGTTTGTGAATCTAAATTGTGTAAGCTGATGGGAAAGTGCAGGATCATGTCAAACAGTTTTTCTGAAAAGTCAGGATCAAAGGCCAGCGTATTTATCGCTTCTACAAGCTTCATTGGGGTCGGAGCTTCAATGGCCATCTGAATGCATCCAGCTCCTTTGCAGTTGGATGTATTATGAGTGTATGACCAGCTCTTCAGTAGGAGTCCATTTCTGTCAAGGTCAGACACGTCTGTCATCTGTACCTATACAGTCTGATGTGAGAACTGCAGCATTTGTCTCTTTACATTCCTCTACTCTTCTGACCGCCTTTGTTAACTTGTCCATTACACCAGTGACTCTCAAACTTGGAGACCCTCCGTTGTCTGATACAATACTCAAAGCACCCCCCTCCCCAAAATATATTGATATATTAAATATATTACAGGGCTCCAGACTGCGACCATTTTCTCGGCTGGTGCAACTAAATTTTTTGAGCAGTCACACTGGAGCAACTTATAAGCGCTGTATATGGGAAACATCAAATGGCAAACGAAACGAAAGCCTAACAAAAACGCGCTACTCCTTTGAGCTGCGCAGCATAGTGTGTTTATCAGCTCGGTCGAATAATTGAGTGCAGCACAAGTAATCTGGTCCCAGCTCAGAGCAGCTTTACTCGGGAACCAGTGTTGATCTTGCAGCACTGTTACTGCACAAATCCAGTGAGAAGTGTTTGAATTCGCCGCGGAGTGAATGAGCTTGCTGCGAGATCTAGTGAGGTGCATTCAACTTCTGCACAGAATTCTGTTATAAACCGGTCAAACAGTGCTGACATAGAAATCCAGAAGTAGTAACGCTAACAGTAATCATGGTGTTGTGGCAGAAATAGTTTAATTTCATTATATTATGCATTTCAGGGTTTGTACAACCTTTTGAAAGCGATAGAATGTTTGTTGACCAAGCCTCTTCTGGTTGACTAACGATTAGTAGACTATTAGGGGGCAGCCCTGCTATTTTAT
>NC_056612.1:473279-583279 GCF_018340385.1 Cyprinus carpio
TAAAACATCCCGGTGGTGCTGGTTAGTAATGTTAGTGATGGTGTTGTATGGACTGGAGCTGTGGCCTGTCGCGGTTCCAGACAGAATCTGTGTTCACTGCTGAAGACAAACCAGATCCAGACAGAGGCTTTGTGAAAGGCCGCATTGATCGGGAGAGCAGTGATGGACTCTGTCCATCTCTCAGCGCAGCGGGTCACCTGCAGGAGAACCATTGTGAGGGTCCAGACGGGCCTTTGCTCCAGATCCCTGCCGAACAGAATTACGCCGTCTCAAAGAGTTCTGTCAGGGGCTCAGCGTTACAGTGCAGCAGGAGCGTGACTGCAGTCTCCACAGACACCAAGGCAAGCTCAGCTCCTCTGTGCGTGAGTGGATCGAAGCACAGCCCGGATCGGTCCAGAGCTCTCGCAGTGTTTGATGAAGTTGCCTCAGCTCATCTTTGTTTTGTCTAGACAACAGACTACCTTGTGAATGCGGCTCGTCCCTCGTTGCTTTCAAGTAGTTTGCTTTAAAAACAATAGCTGTGGGGAATCACACATCGGATTTTGAAGTTCTTCGGTCCGGGGCTGGATTAAAAGCACAAAACTGCAGCCGAGGGAGGAACACTCCGGTAATGCTAAACAGACCGACCTCCTGCCGCTCCCAAACATCTCTGCCAGCACATGAAAGAGTTCACTCAATAAAATTACCTTTCTTCTGGCTCTTTGACGTGCTTCTGGAGAGCTGCATTGAGAGCCGGCCCGCTGCGCTGAGCTGAAGTGTGTTCTCCCAGCAGCGCTGCCAGAGTGGCCTGAGATTGGGCTCCCATTAGGGCAGAATTGATTTCTGCTCCAGTGTTTTTGATGCATGTAACTGCAGCCGGTGGAGGCCCGGGTGTGCGCTCCGTCTCTCGGCACACAGTACAGCTGAATTAATGGCCCCGGTGGCCTCGGGCCGGCCATTTAACCGCGGGGTGCGCCACACAATGGACACGAATTCCCTTTAATACTGTAGATCGGCTTCTACAATCTCACCGCCTCCATGCAGAAATGAGCTCGGCGGAGGAAAGATTGGTGCCTCCAGCTGAATCTCACCATTACAGGTCTCTTTATTCTCACTCCATTTGCCATTCTGTCTTCCTTTCTCTTGAGTGCCTTCTTTCTCTCTCTGTGAAAGTTTAGACTGGAACTGTGAAGCAGTGCAGCGTTGACGGGTGTGGATGTGGAAATCAGCGGACTCTGGATCTCGTCCTGTCTGTCTGTCTATTAACTACATATTAGATCTCTTTAGTCAAGTAGCATATGGATGTCATGATATTCCTCAGTTATTCAGAAAACGAGCATCTACAATACCAAAGAACATCATCGCTCACTTCAGTCTGGATTATGTGCTTTAAAAACACTCCTGTTATAATCAGTGAAGCGGTCTACACTGTATGATGAATGAATCTTTGAGTACATCACACATACATCTCCCCTCTGTTGTTTATGATGAGTCAGCATCTGCGAGCGCATGTTCTGAACAACTAAACTCCTCTGTTTGAGCGATGACCCGTCCGAGCACCTCTGACTGACCGCTGCACTCACCAACTCAAACACCTAAAGAAGTATGATGGAACAAATGAGCCTAATTTATATTAGATGATAATACTAGCCTGATAATAGCAGTAGTATTAATAATAATAATAATCATGTGATATCTCTGACTATAGTTGATTCACGATACTATCGTCTATCAGCACAAAGAGCAGCGTCAGTTCAGTTCAAGATTACAGCTGTTCAGCCGCAGGTGTAGAGAATCACACAAACCATCAACATCATCCGTGAACCACAAACACACACAGCGCTGTCTTCTTCTGCAGCACTGCGTGTGGCTTTAGCACTTTGTCCCGCATGTATGAAAAGTGTACTTGTGCATTTTTTTGTACAAATACAGGGACATGATATTTTGTGGTATTGCAGTGCTGCTTTACGTGAAATGATTCATGCAGTGGTGTGTTTCTGTCTGCTGAAGAGCATCATCATCCTCACGACAGTCTCGTCTGAGGAACTGTCAGTCATCCCTCACATTTCCCAGTTTTATTTGCTGGAAAGAAACAATTACACATCTATCGGTTCTGCCTTCATCAGACTACTTCTTAATAGGCTCGTAATGAATATCGTCATCAAAAGCAGTGACTGCTCTGCTGCTGTTTACTGATGTGACGTTCTGACATCAGAGATCAATGTCATTTGATCACAAATCACATTCAATTAGTGTTAATGATGAAAGACATGTGTCCTAATGTTTTCCACACCATCATGACAGCACAGCGCTCTCCTGCAGAGTCTCTGAATGAAGTTCTCACAGCGTCTCTCTGTGTGTCTGTAGGTCCAGCAGATCGATCGAGTGGTGGAGGTCGTGGACGAGGCTATCAAAGGTCAGACACACACACACACACACACTTCTGTCTTTTTGTGCATGTATAGTCTGTCTGTTTGACCTCTCATGTGTTCTCTTCTGAGCTCATCATATGCATTTTATTGGACTTTTGTTTTGTGATGAACTTGTGTGTGTGTGTGTGTGTGTGTGCGCGTGTGTGTGTGTGTGTGTGTGTGTGTGTGCGTGCGTGTGTGTGTGCGTGCGTGCGTGCGTGCGTGCGTGCGCGTGCGTGCGTGCGTGAGTGCTTTTGTGTGTGTGTGTGTGTGCGTGTGCGCGTGTGTGTGCGTGCTTGTGTGCGTGTGCGTGCGTGTGTGTGTGTGTGTGCGTGCATGTGTGTGCGTGCGTGCGTGCGTGTGTGTGTGTGTTTGTGCGTGTGTGTGTGTGCGTGTTTGTGTGTGTGCGTGTATGCGTGTGCGTGTGTGTGTGTGTGTGTGTGTGTGCGTGCGTGAAAACACTTTGAAAACACTTGTGTGTGTGTGTGCGCGTGTGTGTGTGTGTTTGGCTGCAGATCCTCCAGTGTTCACGTCAGGTCATTAGTCGCTGTGCTAAGAGCCAGTGAACTGTTCTAACAGGCAGAGGACTCTGATTCTGATTGTTCTGATTATTAGTGGTTTATGTGGAGTATTTGGTGTTGTATTGCTGTTGTCAGTTTTAAGAAGCGGTGTCCTCCTGTCGTGTGTGGTGTTATCCTCTAAACGTGGTCAGATGTCTTTAACTCATCTGCTGGACGAGCTGAGGTTCAGGCTCATGTGGCTGCTCGGTGTTTTTTGGGTAGTTGGGTGTGGTTTGTTGGGTAATGGTCCCCTGCTAACTAAAACTACAGTACTAGCATTTTTTGCCCAGTATTGTGACAGTTGTTTATCTGATTTAAAATGCCAGAAATCAGCATGACAAAAGATTATTTATTAATTTGTTTGTTGATTTAATTGCACTTTAAGCCGAGTGTGTCTGGTCCTGCAGTGTTTATATCTACAGACCATCAGATCACAGAGTCATGAGGACTCTTCACACCTAGCAACCACACAGAACACCCTAGCAACCTGACCCTAGCAGACCATCCCTGGTCTCATTCCTTAATGTTTTTTCCCAAATCGACTGATATTTTTTCCTGAAATGGTAAAACATGTTGCGCTGCGAGGGAAACAAGAATTAGCGGCTTGTGTGAAATGTGCTGTGCTATAGCCCCACATGACATGCTGAAAAATAGACAGGCCTGTATAAAAAATAAAACAATAATATGTGTGTGCGCGAATGTGTGTGTGTGTGCGCTCATATGAGTGTGTTTGTGAGTGTGTGTGTGATTTTATGAATGTGTGTGCATGAGTGTGTGTGTGTGTGTTATTTTTATGTTAAAGTACAAACAGAAATCAACATTTCACCATTTTACTTTAATACATGTTCCAAATTGTATCAGTTCATTAGTGCACATTATTACAGAGATGATCAATAGCTTGTCTTTGTCTTCTGCTCCAACTGTCTGTCCCAAAGTAACAAGATGATGATGATGATGATGAAGAAACACTGCATCATGGGAGAGACAAAACATCTAACAAAAGTGTTGATTGTGTGCTCAAAGTATAAGGCATGTTTTGACAGGTTACTTTAGTGCAGCATTTCATGAGCGAGTACACACACACACACACACACACACAGCTCTCTGTTTCTTTGAACAGCTGCAGCAGACTCAACACTGAAGGTAAAACAAGAGCCTTGTTAGCAGGAGTTTGGAGTTGGCTGTTTCTCTGGCTCTCTGTTCATCTGATCAGAGGTTTCTCGAGGTGAAGATCTCCTGCTGTGAGCGTCAGGAGGAGACCGGAGGCTGACCGCTGTCTCTGTCTGTCCACTTGATCAAACTACAGCCACATGAAAGAGGAAGAAGCATCTCACCCCCCACAGCGACAGAAGAATACAGCAGCAGAGCGTTGTAGAGGAGCAGCAGACCCACATCAGAACCTGCAGCTCAAATCAGCTGTGAAGAGAGCTCTTGAACCTTCTCTGTGTGTCACACACTTACAGGAATAGGATCAGGATGAGTGTGTTTCTTCATCAGGTTTGTAGAAATGTAGCACTGCATCAGTGTCTCATCAATGGATGCTCTGCAGTGAATGGGTGCCGTCAGAATGAGAGTCCAAACAGCTGATAAAAACATCACAATAATCCACAAGTAATCCACAGCACTCCAGTCCATCAGTGAACATCTGGAGAAGACAAAAGATGAAACACATCCAGCATTAAGACGGTTTTTAACTAAGATGCAGAGTCTATAATCCATAATAACACTTCCTCCAGTGAAAAAGTGCATCTCCTGTTGTCTCTCACATCAGAATCCAGACACATATTTGTTTAGAGCTGTTTAAACACTGCTTGATCTGTGCAGATTTCTCTCCTGATTCACACCAGAACACTTTCTCACTGGAGGAAATGTTATTATGGGTAGAGGGCGGATCATATCCTAGTGTGCCGCCCACTCTACACACATTCTTCACAGTGAACACAATCCCAGAATGCACTAGAACAAGCCCAGTGTAAAGCACCAGATCTGTTTGACTGATGCCATGTGCTGCCTGATGTTCCTCGAATGTGTCTGAATCACTAAATAAAGCATGAGAAGATCCTCTCGGTCTTCTGCTTCATGTGACTGAACTGCATGACCTTCACTAGGATACAAGCCGTCGAGGATTCCTGTTGTTTAGCTCTAGAGAGTCGAGTTTAGTGAGTGATGACATCGGGTCTTGCTCAGTGACTCGTGGCTTGTTTTGAGTGTTGGTTTGATGGCCGAGGGTCGTGACGCATGTGTTCAGGGTGGATGGATATAAACGTTCATGACTGACCGACGGCTAAAGACCAGATCAGAGCCTTTACTGATCTGAATAAAAGACCAGCTTCAACGTGCTTCCCTCATCAGATCTCTGCTAGTGCTCACAGTCATCACTGATGGACTGAACCGTTCAGCTTCTGCCTTCGATTCCTTTTTATTTTGCTCTTTCAGTGTGAAAAAGAGAATAGACGCACATCTGTGAGTTTGGAGAAATACTCATCCAAGATTACTGACGAGATGTTCATTTTTATCTTTTATTGAAATATATGTCTGTGCACAGCTACATCTCATTTATCCTGGCAGTTACAAATGGAGAGTGAATACGTTGATGCATGCTGCTTGGAGTAATTATGCTAACTTTAGACTCTTTTGAGATGTGTTCCACATGAGCTGTAAAAGCTAAAACACTGAACTATTATTGTGGATAAACAGAGTTCAGGTTAAAGCGATCAGAAAGCGCTGATGCAGCAGCAGATCCACAGCCTGGTTCTCTGTTGCACTGCTGTAATCACAGTCTTGTGCAGGTCTGATTGTGTCGGATCAGATGAGTTTGTGCTTCGTGTCAGTAAAGACAAGACTGCTGTGTGTTTCAGAGCAGAGCGAACATGTCTCTCTTCTCTGATCATATATGGATGACTTCTGAAGTGCTCCAGTGTTGTAGGTCTCAGACGTCTGCTGAGCTTGTTTGATGGTGTTTTCGGTTGGGTTGCTGTGGGATGTCGTCTGTCTCTTTGTCCTGCTCTGTTTCCCAGAGGATCGAGACACAGGAGACTCTCAGAGCCGTGGATCAGAAGATTACGTGTCACACCTCTGGCCTCGGATCCTTTCTTTCAGTTATTTGCATGTAGATGGTTGTGTGAATTATTTAGCAGATTTGATTGCATGTGTGTCTGGATACAGAAATCAAGTGCTGTAATTACTGGAGGCGGAGGTGTGTGTGGAGTCATGTGAGCCTCTGACACACTCAGACCTGTTATCAGGAGAGAGAGAGAGAGAGGGACGCTGGCTCTGTTCTGTTCACTGCTGAAGCCGTGGCTGAGGTTAGAGCACTGCTGCCGAGGGAAAGAGTTTCTCTCAAGAAGCGTCAGCTGACTTCAGAAGACCGGGAGTATAGTTCTAGTAGCACACATGTCACACGGAGAAGAGTGTCTTGCATACCTGTTTTCCCGGGATTCTCCCTTATTTTACCATTCTATCCCGCTATCATCCCATTTAAATATATTCCCTCATTTCTCCCGTATTTGTAATCTTTCTAAAAAAAAAAAAAAATATCCCACTGGGCGGATTTTACATGTTTGCTACATTTGCTTCCGGTAAAACTCACATAATTTGTGTGGGCCAAACCTCATTATATGAACAATCATGGCAACAAATTCCAAAATTTCTCACGATCGATGCATACAAATTTTAACCCATTTGTTCCCTCGGTTTGGCAACCTGCAGCCCAGTGATGCTGTTGATATGAGCTCGGAGTCCTGCGGGAAGGAAACGATGATCACTGGAAGAAATGAAACGGGGGAGAAGCTCCGGTGGTGCTCCAGTGAAAAAACTAAATATACATGTAAATGAGATATAGCTTACACTTCAAAAGGGTGTTTAATTGATTAAATATGAGCGCTGTAAGTTTCAAAGTCAGGTGCTACCTGCTTTGTTTACTGCGGTTACCGGGGAAACGGCTTTATTCCCGGCGAAAAGCGCCACCTGCTGACAGAGAATGAATTAGCATTTTCTCAATAAGCCCTTCTTCTCTTTGTTTAGACCAAAGCTGAAACAACCCTTATTTTTATGCAGAAAACACACAGTTGTAAATGTGAACTGGTGGATCGACAAGAAGATAATGAATTATAAAATTCTAAAGATATAGCCTACACTAAGATATATTTGTTACTAAATGAATATAATTGTTTGATAATTGTATAATTAATGTAAAATTAATTATATTTTGGTAGTCAAAACGTTGACAGGTATGCTGTCTTGTGTTCTGTGGAAGAAGTCAGAGTGGTTTATGTGAGTTGTGAGTTAACGATCATACTGTGTGTGTGTGTGTGTGTTAAATTATATTCTTGGATACAGTTGATGATTTGTGTGTGTTTGCAGAAAATCACTTCAGATAACACAAGTATGTGTCAGGGCCAAGTCAATGCAGTTCCCACAATTCCTCTGTGCAGAGACATCATGCTCAAGATGTTTGTCACAGACCCTGTTATTCATTTATTTAGGATTATTTCAAATCATGATCAGAATAATTGTTTATTGTTGTGTGAATAAAGGGATTGTGTGTGTGTGTGTGTGGATCAGGTTGTTTCTGTGTGTGAGTGTGTCAGTCCTCAGAGATCTCCGTCTCTCGTCATCTCTTGGAATCTGAGTTCATTTACATGTTGTAATGTGAGGTGTGTGTGTGTGTGTGTGAACATCTGCAGGGCTCAGCTCAGGGCTTCTCATTGCTCTGTTGCTCTAAACTCTGAATGATGGGGATGTATTCAGGGCCACGTCTCAATATCTGCTCCGTCTGTCTCAATCGACATACTGCAGACGCTCACGACTGGATAGTCTCTCTCTCTCTCTCTCTCTCTCTCTCTCTCTCTCTCTCTCTCTCTCTCTCTCTCTCTCTCTCTCTCTCTCACACTCAATTCAATTCAATATGTGCTTTATTGGAATGACAATTGTTACAATGTATTGCCAAAGCATAGTGTTTACACTGAATCTGGAACAGATATATATAGTATATGCAACAAAAACATGCATGTGTATACATTTAAAAAGTAGAACAAATAACATTTTAGAATTCTACAAACAATTTATAATTCAATGTGTTGTGCATGTGTGGTGTGTGTTTGTGGTGTGTGTGTGTGTGTGTGTGTGTAGGCGCATCACTGATTTGTTGACTCCTCCCTCTTTTTGTGACAGGCATCAGTGTATTGTGCTGCTAGTAAGATACAGTCTTGTTTTTCACCTAATAAATACTGAAGTTGTGTTTTCTTGTTTAACGTTTTGAAGTCAGGGTAAAGTGTTTCAAATCTGGGATGAAATGTCTTTGTAATGTGTTGATAGTCAGAGCAGCGGTGAGGAAGTGTGTCTGTGGGTCAGTAAGGGCAGATGTGTTCAGTGCTGTGGATATCTGCCCGTCTCTATAGTCAGAGTATGACTGCTCAGTCTGTACCTCGTCATCTGTCTTCTTCATTTACAGTCTTTCACTGAACTCAGATATTCTGCAGTTGTGTTAGGGTCAAATAACATTCAAGTTTACTTTGTTTTTCTGTTGTTTCAGTCCAATAATTTTCTTTTTGTGCTTTTATTATTTGTTTGGGCTGAATTGTGTGGATGGATATTTCAGAGTCCTGATGCTGGCTGTTGTTAGTTTGCTTCTGCAGCTTCAGGATCATCTGAATCAGGGGGCTTTTTTTTCAGGGTTCACTTCATGGTTTTTAAGGGCTTTAAAATGGTAAGAGTTGGGCTTATTTTTAGGAGTTTCCTAAATGTGATGGCTGGTTTTTCAATGTGCATTAGTAGAGGGTATTGGCCTAATTCTGCCCTGAATGCATTGTTCGTAGTGTTCCTCTGGACTCTGAGGAGACTCTTACAGAACTCAGCATGCAGGGCTTCAATCGGATTTTTGTCCCACTTTTCAAATTCGTGATTCAGGAGAGGACCCCACACTTCACTGCCATATAATGCAATAGGTTCAATTTAAGTTCAATTCAAGTTTATTTGTAAAGCGTTTTTTATGATGCAAATCATTACAAAGCAACTTTACAGAAAATTAAGTTTCTACAATATTTAGTAGTAGCTTATCAGTGGTGACTGTCAGTTTATGTGCATACGGCAGAAATGTTCAGAAAAATCAATAAAAGACATAAACAAACAGACAATTAACGCTATTAACAGCAATTATGCAATCAAACTTATAGCAAAATGTGGTAGTTCTGTATGTTGTCTCATGTTGTTCAATGACTGATTGGAATATTTTGAGCCAGATTCGAATTGGTATTTCAATTTGGATAGATTTTTTGATGGCATAAAAGGCCCTTCTCGCTTCCTCTCTCAGTTCATTCACAGCCAAATTTAGTTTACCAGCTGCACTCATCTTCAGCCCGAGGTATGTGTAGTTTGTGGCATATTCTACACTGTAAAAAATTATTCACTTTATTTACTCAATAAAATTGTCAACAGATTACAAGCAATATTATTAATTAAATTTAACACATTAGAATTAATTAGAATTAATCAAATGAGATGCTTACAAGCAACTATTCAAAATGAGTAAATAACATGAAAAAATTAAGTAAAATTTACACAAAAATATTGATTTCATTGGACCAAAAAAAAACAAAAAAACAACAACACTATGCTAAAGAGTACTATGTTATGCATGCCAGGCCAGTAGTTGGCAATCATGAAACACCCTGAGAAAACATTATATACATGCACATGATGTCAACCATTTGACAAATTCACATTTTTGTTGCTTACATAGATATGATACAGGCATCATGTTCAAAAGCTTGTGTCTTATGGCCCCCAAAACAGAGTTATTGAAGACACCTAAAGTTCACGAACAGAATCACTGAAGGAGAAAAGGGTAAATTGGGCTCTTGACCCTTGATTTTTTAATATTATATTTTGTATGGCTGTTTTAACTGAGTTATAACATCTAGATAAGCTAAGAGTAAAGATTATCAGGTGGTGTTGGTTATGATTTTACATAATCATCATTTGACCTGAATATCTGTACTCATTTACTAAAAACTAAAACATTGCATAAAAAGTAAAAATAAAAGAAAATAGTAAGAATAAGTATAAATCAATTCAGCTCGTAATTTGTTCATGCTGCAAAGCATGATGGGAACCATAAGTGAGTTTTGATTGGTGGCACCCAGAATTTTTGATGGTCACCATTCTTGAGGTCCTCAGCCTGATTCTTGATGTCTGTGTGCCTAAATGAAAGAGTTTCTTCTTTTTTAAAAATGTTTTGTTCAGAAGCGCTTCTAAGAATCTCTCTGATTATGTGGAAAATACCAGACATTATATTGTACAACCACAGGACACCTGTTATCGGTAAGACACACCCAACTCAGAAATCAAGGACAGATGATGATGATGATGACGATCTCATTCTTTCTTGGCTTGTCTAGCTGCTGTATCACAACTACAGCAACCAAAGAAAATCTGTTTAAAAGCTTAAGGGTCAAGAGCCCAACTAAAGCAAACACTGACCACCGTAATGGTAACCAAAATATTGATTTTTCTCCTTCAGTGATTCTGTGTGTTAACATCAGGTGTCTTCAATAACTCTGTTTTGGGGGCTTGAAAACATAAGCATTTGAACATGATGCCTGTATCGTCTCCATGTAATCAACAAAAACATGAATTTGTAAAAAAGGCATGTGCATGCGTATTAGTGTTTCTTGATCGCCAACTATAGGTACGAGGTAGGGTGACACGTGCAACCCCACCTCTATCTGCAGGCTGCAGCCAGGTGCTTCTCGTTTTTTGTCCAACGAAACCAATATTTTTGTGTAAATTTTACTTAATTTTTTTCATGTTATTTTACTCATTTGAATGGTTGCTTGTAAGCATCTCATTTGATTAATTCTAATGTGTTAAATTTAATGAATAATATTGCTTGTAATCTGTTGACAATTTTATTGAGTAAATAAAGTGAATCATTTTTTACTGTGGTGAAGCTGTGTCTCTTTCCCTGAACTCTGGGTCTCTTCTGGAATGTTAGTACTTTAGTTTTGTTTGGATTAATGGTCAGGGCCCAGGTCTGACAGAACGTGTGCAGGACGTCTAGGTTTTGCTGTAGACCCTCTTCTGTTGGAGACAGCAGAACCAGATCATCTGCAAACACAAGAGCTTTATGTTGGAGTCATGTAGTGTGAGGCCAGGTGCTGCTGATTGTTCTAGGACTGTTGCTAATTCATTAATGTAGATATTGAAGAGGGTCGGTGATAGTGGACAGCCCTGCCTCACACCCCGCCCTTGAGTGAACAATTCTGTTCCTTTATTTCCATTTTATTGATTGTTTGAATACATTGTTTTTATAATGTTGTATGTTTTACCCCCAATACCTGATTCTAGAAGTTTTGACAGCAGACCTTCATGCCAAACTGAATCAAAGGCCTTCTGGAAATCTACAAAGCAAGCAAATATTTTGGATTTGTTTTGGTTAATGTATTTGTCGATCAGGGTGTGTAGGGTGAAGATGTGGTCAGATGTTCTATAAGTTGGTAAGAATCCAATCTGACTTTTGCTGAGGACATTGTGCTCGGTGAGGAAGTGTACGAGTCTTGTGTTGATGATATTACAGAACAGCTTCCCCAGATTACTGCTCACACAGATGCCTCTCTCTCTCTCTCTCTCTCTCTCTCTCTCTCTCTCTCTCTCTCTCTCTCTCTCTCTCTCTCTCTCTCTCTCTCTCTCTCTCTCCTCTCTCTCTCTCTCTCTCTCTCTCTCTCTCTCTCTCTCTCTCTCTCTCTCTCTCTCTCTCTCTCTCTCTCTCTCTCTCTCTCTCCTCTCTCTTCTCTCTCTCTCTCGTCTCTCTCTCTCCGTCTCTCTCTCTCCTCTCTCTCCACTCTCTCTTCTCTCTCTCTCTCTCTGCACCTCTCTCCTCCTCTCTCTCTCTCTCTCTCTCTCTCTCTCTCTCTCTCTCTCGCTCTCTCTCGTGGCCTGATGCTAATGTGTGATTGTTGGAACGGAGTACAATGTTTTGTTCTATCTTCTCTTGGGCATCAGCTTGTATTGATGGCCTGCGGTGTGATGATTCTGTTCCTTGTGTGATGAGTGTGTGATGAGTGTGTGTGTGTGTGTGTTGCAGGTCACTCCGTGCGTCTGCTGGGTCAGAAGAAAGAGAAAGGCAAGCGTCTGGGAGGAGCGCGGCTGGATCTGCCCAAGATCAGGAAGAATCCGCTGATTGAAATCATTTCCATCAATACAGGGTAAGATGTGAACGAACAGACACACTCATGAATAGTGGTCGACCGATATTGTTTTTTAACAGCCGATGCTGATATCTTGTAAAGCAGGATGGCTGATGGCCGATATAAAGCCGATATAATTCTATTTAATGTCACTGAAAAAATTGATACTAAATTTTTTAAAGGTAAGTGGTTGCAAACAATTTATTTCAGCTACATTTAATAATAATAAAAAAATCGTAAGTTAGTCAACTAAATTTGTTTATTTAAATGTAGCTAAAATAAATTGATTGCAACCACTTACCTTAAAAAAATGTGTAAATTAAATGAATCATTTTTATTCATTGTATTTTTAGAAATTTGAAATCATTTGAAATGCGTAAAAAAAAAAAATGTGTAAAATAAACATGCTTACACTTTAGGTGACAAAGTATTTTTCACAAATAAACAAATATTTAATAAAAATGTAAATATAAAGGAAGTAAACACTGTAACCAGCAGGGCACTCAGTGTTCTGGGACGTTTGTGTGCATTGGGAATCAATTTTTTTCAAATAAAGCCAGGGAACACTCATTTTACACACAGCACACAGAGGAAATGACATGAACATGACCGTGGGCAAAAGCATGAAGCACAGCATAATTTGAAATCACGAGTTTAAAGTTTGTTGATTGCGTGTGTCAGTGAAGCTGAACTCTCCTCCGGTCAGCATTCAGTTCACACACACTGACCGTCACACAGAGAACACATCCACACTTCACACAATCTCACAGCTGGATTCAACTAAGTTCGCAAGGTTTTTGAAATTAGATGTTCATTAGTCTTTCAAAGATTTGTTTAAATGATGTAAAAGCGTGTTTGCTGAATGCTGACGGCAAACGAGAAAGTATTATAATGTTTGCCTTTCTATTACTAACAATATAAAAGTTATCTTTGTAATACTTTTTTGTATACATTTTAATTCCTTTGTTTAACCTTTCTATCTGATTATTAGACAGACATCTGAATTAGAACTGTTACAACGACAGGAAAATAAAATTCAAAATGGCAGTCAAAATAAAAGTCCCACCACGAACGCATCGGGCAAACAGAAAAACTTATCAGCCGATATATCGGTCGTCGACTACTCATGAACGATTCAGAGTCACAGGATTATGTGTGAGGGGTAGTGTAAGAGGATAGAAAATACAGACTGTACAGTAGAAAAACCATTTCACCTACGGAATGAACCCATAAAACACAACGTGTGTGTGTGCAATCCACATCTCTGGTTAAGTGTGTGAGTTTGTGATATATGTGTTGCTGTAAGACTCTCCTGGAAATGATTCAGTGTGTGTGTGTGCGCAAGCCATTTGAGACTTTTTGACCAATTAGATGAAAAAAAAAGAATTCTGGCATTGATTCAGATTTTAAACAGCTGATACGAAACACATGACATATTACTGAAATACTGTCAGAGAAAAGGCTTCTCAGCCAGGTCAGTATACAGTAATGTCCATCGTCAGACAAGGATTTATTAAGTGATGTTTCACTGGAGTTGAGCATCAGTATAAATATGTGTGGCGACGCTTCTCTCTGAAGCCCAGATGTGTCAGCAAACAGAGAAGCACTGTCCCCGTCTGCTGGTGTGTTTGTGTGATACTGATCCCAGAACACACAGACTCATACGTCCTGACACCGCTGACCCCTGATCCTGACCCTTCAGAGAAGCCACAGCCGGACCTGAGTGTGTGTCCTGTTATGATGCTCTTCAGCGTCTGGATGTGTGTCTGAGGGTCTCCAGAGGGCGCTCTGTAATCTGCCTGTTTGCTCGACAGCTTTCAGCAATTCCCCAGCATGCCGGTGGCTTAATTAGAAGCTCGTCTCTCAGAGCCGCTTAGAACCAAATGAGATGCAAATGGAAACACCTCGAGACGCGGAGGAGAGTCTTCACGGGAGGAGAACATGCTGTTTTGGGACTTTGGGACTTTCTGCCGTGTTTTCCTGCCCAGTGAAGTCTGTATTCGTGAGGATTTTGTCCTGAAGATTTTCTAAGCAAAAGTGCTTTGTGAGTAAAGTCTAGCTGCTAGTCGTGAGCATTTGAGCTCTGTACTGACGGCAGTTGTCCTGTTGGTAAGCCCCTACTCTGCGGTACATGAACGGTGTTGATCCTGCATGTTGTCATCCGCGATGGTGACGAATGTAACATGAGGCTTCTCCCGCTTGCGTTGTGATCTGTAAACCCTGCTTCGAGATACCCACCGTATGGATTTTAAAATCTTGCACGTATCCCTCCATGGCATATTTGATTCCTACTTGAATGGTGTTCCTTCTGTGTCCAAAACAGTTCAAGAAGATCTTGTGACAGGTTTTCACACTGACGGCTGTCATTGTAAGAGTTCATTTGTCCGAGGGAGCAACAGTAACTAACTGACTTCATCATTGTGCTGATGAGATAATTATGGGTCATTGCTATGGTAACCATAGGACTCCGGCTGCGATGTTTGAACAGCGTTCAGTAAAATGAAGAGCTGCTTCTGAGTGCTGCTGTGATGAATTTACATTAGAAAAATCAGAGATCAGGGCAGACTAGTGTGTTTTTGTTCGTCGTTCCAGGAACTCCAGAATCCGTGCAGCTGCAGTGAGTTTAGTGTTATGAACGCTCATGTTGGGACAGGAATCCAGCTAAATCTCTGAGGATAAAGCCTGATGGTGTTGCTGCAGTAGGATCTGGTGTGAGGGAGTCTGGTTGTTCTGGTGTCGTTGAGCTGTGCGTCTCTGCGTGAGAACTCGCTGATTCAGAGCTACCGTGATGTCTGTCTGATCCTGCGCTCATCTCAACACAAACAGCAGCGCAGAAAGAGCTGAAGAGACAGGTGTGGGATCTTCAATCACCTGAAGCTCTCTGGGGTGCAGTAGTGCACTCGCCAGGGCTCTCCTTTTAATGTCCTTAAGATAAGAGCGTTGTTTTTGATCATGTGTGTTTATGATTGTTCCATGCTCCGTTCGCTAATGCTAACAGGTTAAAGGAGGTGTTCAGATGCTGGACCGCAGACAGCTCATGCTTGATCTGCACACAGGAGCGCTTGTGAAGACACACAGCGACACTGAACACCATCCGGATCAACACTCGAGTGTTAGTCCTGCGAGAGAGCCGCTCAGAGATACACACACACACACACACACACACACACACACCATCATCATCATCAGCTGTGAACTGTAGTTACTCAACATTTACAGTCAAGCTGCTTTTGAGAAACTACACTACAAACTGATAATCATTTCAAATATGTAATATTTATTTAATTATGCTGTTTATCTGGCAAAAACAAACAGAAGGATAACACAGAACTGATACATTGATAATAAATGCAGCCAAAAATATGGAAATTTCAGTTTTAAACATGATTTTCCATTTATCCTCTTAAGTCCTTCTCCTCTGGTTATATGAAGGCGTGTAGGGGAAGTGTGCTGATCTGGTGATTCAGAGGTGGACCGCTCTTAAAATGAAGCGTGTCTTTGTATACGGCTGTAGTTGCAGCTCAGATCTCTGATTCATATTTGACGTTATCTCCTCAGTGTCAGTCTGTCTGTATTTGACTCCGGAGCCTCTTTTAATGTGTTCTCGGGCCCCTCTGACATCAGGCCTGACCTTCGGAGGCAGTGCAGACAGTGAGCTCTTTGTGAGGTTTCTCTCTCTGGACTGGACGTCCCATCCGTCATCCAGCCTCTTATCTCTGTCCCAGGCTGAGATGCTCCTGCGGTGACGGAGGCGTGACGCGCTCCCCTCCGGATCCTGACGTCCTGCTCTCTCAGAGACACGTGTTGTGATGCTCTCATGTCTGTCCAGCAAGCAGTGCAGCACACACACGTTCATGATAACATCTGCTTCACTCAGAAATACATCATGTAGAAAGGTGTGAATGTCATTCATGGCTTGAACTTGTCTGACTTGATTGAAATACTGCAGTTTTTGATGTTATATAACTGTGAGATGGGGTTTTTCTCTGCAGTTATGTCGGTTTATTTTCGTGTTTGTTCTTGAGCTCCACATTGTTTTTTCCTCCTCGGTGTCTGTTTTTCCAGATCGCTGGTTGCAGGCAGTTGTGTACTGAAGCCTGAAGCAGCTGGAATGGTTTTTGGAGAAGCTCAGTGTTTCTATAAAGCAAAGGTCAGATGAACACATGAACTCTTTCAGAAACACGAGAGTATTTGACGTCCCGTCCAGTCTTGAGACTGATGGAGGCGGTTCACTTTAGACGAGCCTGACGCATTTGTGCCAGTTCAAAAAAAAAAACACTTTGGAGGCAAAACAATCCCGTCTGTGTACTTTTGCGTCCATTCGTTTTTTTAACCCAGAAATGAAATACGGAAAATGCTGTTTCTTCTTTAATGGTTCAAACACTGATGAATAGAATAAGCAGACACAAACTAAATTTCATTATTCAATTTTCATATTTCATTAAAAAACATAAAAATAAAATAAAACTAGTTTTTTAAATGTGTATATAAATGCTAAATTTAATTTTTCTACCTTTTTTTGATTTTTAATTTTTAGGGTATCAATATTTAAAGGTTATGGCGTTTTTACGATAATTGCTTTGTTAAAATTTTTTGTTTATGAAAACTTTTTGCTTCAATATTTTTATGATCTTAAAGTTCTAAGGTTCCTAGTATTGTTTTGGGAGTCTTCTACAATAGGTTTACATGCATGCAAGGTCAAACAACCCTTTTGTTATCTCAAAATATGCATTTAATATCACCTCATTTCCCAACGATTCTCAAACGATTTGTTCGAAGCAGTTCTAAGATTCAGTCGCGATAAACTGAAACTAATGACAGCTTTATAATAATTATAGGGAGTGCAGAGCGTGCTTTCTTAGCTAATTCATTCAAACATCCGCATATAGACTTTTATATTTTTAACAATTTTTTGAGAATGTGCGAGTTCAAATTTGACACGGTGGAATTTTATTTGATTCCTCACTGTTGCTAAACATTCTGTAATTTATTAGTCGGTGTGGAGCCATGCCTTATCTTATTTGTTTCTAGTTTGTCATTATAGGCTACTGTTTTATTGTTGTGTTTTTTAATGAAGTATAACAATTAATCAATCTTTTGTTTTAGTGTTAAAAAGTGAAAAGGGTATATAAGCAAAAGAAAGACAATTATCTTTTCTTGTAAAACGTGACACCAAGATTGTGAATTTGAAGTGAAAGCTCCAAAGTCCAGTTTATAACACAGCAAAAGAAGAATTCCCTTCACAAAATGTAAATCACAAATAATACTGATGAAAAAGAACGGGTTGAATGTTGAACACTCGTTACCATGTAACTATAAACGATGATAAAAGTTCATCAGCATGCATTGATTAATGCTATGTTTAAAAAAAAAAAAAAAAAAAAAAAAAAAAAACTGTAAATGATGTGCTTGTGCGACCAAGTGAGAACGTCACGAAAATAAAAAATCTGAATGAGTCTAGAGCCCTGTAGCCTAAACGCTTTATCATGCGAATGCCACTATCAGTGAACAGAGCAAAATATGTCAAAATGTATAAGGCATGTGTAGCCTATACATGCATTGAGCGACTATGCGGTCCTCTCCAATAACGGTCTCATAGAGCACACAAAGTTATGACAAAATTATTTATGAATATATTGTTTATGATTATAGTTTTTTTAGGATTATTCTGTGTTTTTTTTTTTAAATATTATTTTTGTTTTGTCTCTGCATTGTTCCAAAGACGGCTCTAGTTCTCATCTGAATGTGTGGGAGAAGCATCACTAAATTGGGCCAAAGAAAACTTGTTAAAATCGAAAATTTTCTATATTAATTTGTGCATTTTTCAAATGTTTGTTAAAAGTCAGTATTTTACTTTTCGGTCATCATTTTGTGTGTACGGTTCTAATTTCAATTTTGGTTTGCAGCATAGCATTTAAAAATACAATAAACATTCTTTTTGTTTGTTTGTTTGTTTTTTAATATTGACTGTAGAAAAAAAAACTGCTTCCTTTTTTTTTTTTTTTTTTTTTTCCTTTTTTTTGGGGGGGGGGTTTCTTCCAAAAAATTAAAAACAAGAATTGTTTAAATTTTCTTTTCTTGTTCAGGGGTGGAAAAATGAATAAACCGCTTGAATATTCAGTTTCTACACACACAGTTTCTTTGACATCACTAGCTCGATCTCACCGTCTCTGAGTAACTGTGAATGTGATGGCGGTGTAAAGTAGTGATTCGTTACAGGCCGCTGAGGACAGATTGAGTTGCTTCAGCAGATGGACACTGTGTCGTGAGTTTTGTCTTCAGCACCGTTTGCTAAGGATTATGGGAAGATGGAGTGGAAGAGCGCAGGGGAAGCATTTAAGGTTTTTATCTTCACATGGATTCCTGCAAACGCTGCTCGTGCTGTTAGATGCTGAGAAAGAGTGAGACGACGGTTGTGTTACAGCGAGAGTCACTCGTCTGCAGCTCTTTCTGGCTCGTCCCGCTCTGATCACACAGACGTGTCATGTGAAAAACATTAGCTTATGGCTTTGGCTAGTTTAGCAAGTTCCCACTGGCTCCAGTCCGGAGCAGCTGTGCTGTCAGAGAATCCTCACCGCTGCTGGAAGAGAGACAAAACGAATCACCAGATGCATTTATTTCCACACAAGATGCATTTCCCTGTAGTTTCTGGGCAGATGAAGCATTCAGAGACGTTTAGGTAAAGAGATCACATTATACTGTGTGTATGAAACACATTTCAGCGTCTCTTCGTGTCCAGCGACTGCTGTTGATAACAAGAACTCGACCTTGGATTCTCTCATTGAAATTCAGCTTCATTGGTTGTAATATCAGCCGTCTCTCTCCAGAGAGCTCCACACAACTCCATTAACATTTAAATTCATTCAGATGTTCTTGAATTCATTTATTTCAGTTGTCACACATATTAAATGTATCTGTGTAGAATGCCGTTCACATTGTGTTGGTGTTATATTTACACTTCATAAATAATGCATCGTGCCTTTGGCTGCAGTCTGTGTGGAAACATGAAGCTAAAGACGGTTTGAGCTCCAGGCTTCACCTGACCTTCCTGGATCTTCTGAAACTCTGACCTCCTGAGCCTGAAAACGGTGCACATTTGAACCATTTCAGTCCATTTGAATTGATCCTGAACAGTAATTGAATTACAGAGATCGATTCAGAACTAACTGCAGTCTTGCGCTGGTGAACTGAGCTGAGCTTGACCAACACATTAGTGCTGAACAGAATGATCAAAATCTGACGAGAGCATGATGTGAACACACGCACAGTTGTTGTTGCTATTCTTTCTCTTTACATGTGTTTACATGTATTTAGTTTTAGCATGTTCTCCATCAGCAGTGAGAGTCAGAGTGCCACGCTTGCTCCCTGGATTCATGTTGAGCATTCAGTTGTTATGTGTTTAGCATCTCTGAATGACACTTCCTGCAGCATTGTCTGGTTATCGATAGCCGTTCTTCGCTCTGTGAGCTGACCTCTGGCTGGTGAAGCGTCTGTCTGCTGGTCGTTCTGCTGATGTACAGCTCTGTCAGGCCGGAGGATGACCCGCTAGCACTGACCCCTCTAGCGCACACCTGCGAGAGCGCTAACCTAGTTTAGCTGTTCGGCCTGCGGTCTGCACTCCTCTATTCTCATTTCTGCTCTGCCGCTTAAATCCCGAGTGACTGAAGAGCACTAGTCTGCGGTCTGTAGCAGCCTCAGCGGATGGAAACAGCAGGACGATGATGTCAGTCTGCTGTCTGATGGACGTTCATGCCTCCTCAGCTCAAGTCTTCAGCTGAACCTAATGATGTTGAGCTAATCATGTGTTTGCCCTGTTCTGTCTGTGTCCTTAGTTCAAGGTCAGCGGTGGAGGAGAGTGGAGCTCCCGCGGTTGTTTTGTGTATTTCTCAGCTTCAGCTTGTTTTGGTGTCCTCGCATGCGTACACAAGGCCTGTCTTCACAGTCACAGTCATTAGTGTGCTGGAGCGTGAACGGAGGGCCGATCGCTGGCCTCTGGAGGAATCGCAGGATTTGTTTGTGTGTGTGTGAGAGTTTTAGTTGTTTTCTCCAGCTCGTTTATCAGAAGGTGTAATAATTACTCGTGGTGGGATTTATCAGTGCAGCATGAGCTTGACTGGCATCCAATCCACGTCTTGACCGTTTTTTTTATTTTATTTTGTTATTTATTTATTTATTTATTTATTTATTTATAACGTGTTACTGCTTCGTTTAAAAAAAAAAAAAGAAAAAACATTTTTCACATAATTAACCTCTATTCCACAGCGCTCTGTCCCTTCTCTGAGAAACGGGCTGGTCATTTCCTTATTTTATGAAGCCCCTCCCTCAGTAATAGGCGATGGGCTCTGATTGGTTAGCTAGCCTAGTGTGTTGTGATTGGCTAAACCGCCTCTAGTGTGTCTAAACGCCCCGCCCCTCACCTCAGCCGCATGTGCTCAGGTTGGATTGTAAACAACGGCGTCGTTAACCCTCTGGGGTCCGAGGTGATTTTGGGGCCCTTGAGATGTTTTGACATGCCCTAACATTTGTGCTTATTTACTTATATAAATACTTATACTGTTGGTCAACGTATATATTATATATTTTTTATATATCATATACAAACTGTATATATATATATATATATCATATATGTATATATATATATAGATATGATATATATATATATATCTATATATGAGCAAGATTGATCTACATGTTAGCATTTTTTAGAAAAAAAAAAAACGTGTGGTTAGTAAGTTTTGGGGAAATCAGTGTAGCTGAAATAAGGCCATCAAACCCATACTGAATAGTTCTGAATAAGACTTTTGAGTAATCAGTCTTGTAGGCTAGAATATTTACATCAAAATTATGTGAAAATCATTCTGCTTACTCATTCACAAAAAAAAAAAAAAAAAAAAAAAAAAAAAAACAATATATAGATTTAAATTTTGTAAAAAAAAAAAAAAAAAAAACAATATATAGATTTAAATAATGTCCGTGAATATTGAGTGATTCACACCTGAGAGACACAGGGCCTCCCCTGATGGCCCTTCAGTGAGTCATGTGACTGTGAGGCAGGGAAGACAGAATGTGAGGAGATTGAAAAATGGCTTTTTATATTATTTACATTTTATGTACAACACAGTATAATCAAAACATGCATAATGAAGGTCAAAGACACATTATTGAGCAGACTGATCTAACCACAGAGATGGGAACTGACTTTGACTTATTCTTGATAATTGATTATGTTAGGTTATTTTAACGAGTGTGAAATAAGTGATATTTAAGTGTTTTCTGCTTCTTTTCATGGATTCAAGGGGAAAAAAAAACATCATCAGAAGTCAATGAGCTTGTTTTACCATAAAATATCAGTGTAGCTGAGCATCTGATGCTGGTACAGCACTCTCAGAGGAAAACAGTTTGAAGAGACTCAAGTGAAATTCAGCAGCATTCATCTGTGGTGCAGGGATCTGATCACTAAAAAACAAACAAAAAACATTTGTGAGCATATTATATATATATATCTGATCACTAAAAAACAAACAAAAGATAGACTCACACATGCTTTGTACTATCATAGAAAATGACATTTTATATCTGAGAAACTAATTGTTGTTTGTTTAGCAGTTTATATAGTGTATTTGTGAACCGAGTATTAAAAATAAACATGTCTAATCATTCTTAGACTCTGTAGCATTCATCGTGTCACAGTGTACACTCATATTACTTTTTATATATGGTATTTTTATGCTTTAGTTTATATTATATAGAGCATGAAAACCTCATCCTGTCATAAGAATTTAGATACAATGAATTGCCTATCATATTCAAAACATTTCACTCGATTTCAAACATTTTAGTCAGGATTTATAGTTTTGGGAAAACCCAGCTTTGATTTTGTAGTCACATAGCCTAGTATTTATGATGTATAGTATATATATCAGGATATGTGTATATGTAGATGCTTTGTACTATCATAAAAAAGGACATTTTATATCTGAGAAATTAATTATTATTGTTTAGCAGTTATAAAAATCTGTTCGGGTAAACTGGAAGTGGGCGGGTTTCACAAACCAAACAAAGATTGACATTCCGGGCCGGAGAGCACATTTTCAAAGGAGAATAACTGACTGTAGCATTGTTTTTCAGATAAACAAGTATGTTAACTTAGCATGTTTCTTAAATATCTGCAAACATATTATGGTATTTTTATGCTTTAGTAGAGTCAAAATCTTACATACAGCACCTTTAAAGGTTTAAAACAGCTCGGCAACCGCACGCGCGTCCATGTTTAACGCTTCTCATAGCTATGTGAAGATAAGTGTATAATTGGAACAGTTCATTGTTGGAGCTGAGCTGAATATGAGAGAGAGCAGCGGACTCAAGGAACAGTATTAAGAAGCGCTGCTCTAGAACATTGATTATGAAACTTGTGAATCCATTAGCATCGTTAGAAGACAGAATCGTGATTCATATTTGAATAGATTTTTACGTGCACCTCTAGTTTTCTCTTCCTCTTCTCTAAAGCAGCACAGCATGGCCTCGCCCCCTTTGCTGCCTTTTCCTGAGGGCTTTGTGATGTCACAAACCTGGGAAGTAACTCATTGTAGTCCCTACCAGCTGTTTTTGTAGGCATTAAACTGCCAGAATTTTAAATACGATATCTTTGTTTGCATTGAACTTTCAGCGTCGTAGCTCTGCAGATATCATTTATGCTCAGACAGCAACATTACACACTAACTAACATTAAAAAAGTGAAATTGCAATCAGCCATCCCTTTAATGACACTGAATGTGGCAGTGTGCACTCTATATAACACACATGAGTGAGGGAAATGAATGGGGCTTTGGGGCAACAGAACCACCAAAATGAACAAGAATAACTGTCAGACTTAAGATATGGGGGCAAAAAATAATAATAAAAAAAAACCCTGCACAATATGCTAAATATGACTGTTGTGAATATTACAAACAAATACACAAATGGTTCTTAATGTCTTTTCCTGTGAAGCCATAATATGAGGTGCCCCGTCCCCCATACAGGAGATGAGTGTGTGTGTGAGTGTGTGTGTATATGAGTGTGTGTATGAGTGTGTGTATGAGTGTGTGTGTGTGTGTGTGTCTGTGTGTGTGTCTGAGTGTGTGTGTCTGAGTGTGTGTGTCTGAGTGTGAGTGTGTGTGTGTGTGTGTCTGAGTGTGTGTGTCTGAGTGTGTGTGTGTGATTGTGTGAAGCCATAATATGAGGTGCCCCGTCCCCCATACAGGAGCTGTTAGGATGCAGTGGATGAGAGTGTGTATGAGTGTTGAGGTTGTTTTGTTCTGTGTTGCTCAGGGCAGCAGAATGAATCTGAGCGTTAGGGATCTTCATCTCTGTTAGGCTCCGTCTCCATTTTTCAGGGATTATCTCACAATCCCGTTCAGTGGATTATTTCTGTTCATTGTTTCCAGGCCAGACAGTTTAGCTCATGCTGTTGGCAGTAGTTTCTCTTGTGTTTGAGGAGAACTAGGGCAGCGTTTCTCTGTCTGTGCTGATGTAGATGAGGAGGTATTGGTGGTGTCTCGTAGCGTGTGTGTCGTCCCCTGATGGTCGGGCCCCTGCTGACTTGGCCCTCGGGCCCCTGGAGGGTCGTGTGCTCCCTGAATGATTCTGCTGTCGGACAGCTCTATTCCCTGAGGTGACGCCGGATGACAGCAAACAATAGCTCTTTCAGACTTGACCTGGAAATGCGAGGCGGTTATTCCTGCGGGTCGCCTGCCGTTATGAATGTGGTGGGCTTTATTGTGAGATTGGGTCATGAGCTCAGAGCAGATGAGGGATTCTCCAGTCAGTCTGTGATGATGGCCAGCAGCTGCGGAGCGCCAGCATCTACTGAGGACCGGCCGCTCGGTTCCCACTGGTGGAGTGCTTCATCCGCAGGCCGTCTGGATGATCACTGGCTGTACGTTTGGTCAGCATGAGCTCTTACAGCGGTCATCCATCCTCTCCTAATGTTACGGTCGTCACAGTCCAGCTCTACGGTGAAACACAGATGGGGAAACTAGCCATTCAAAGCCAAGCCAAAGCTCTCTTTACTGAATCCACTCGCAAAGACGATTTTATTTATTTGCTTCAAATAATATTACCAGTCTAATAATTTAAGTGTGAAGTGGAACAGTAAGATGAAGGAGAATGTGAGGATGTCTCCTCAGCTTTATCTGCGGCAGCTACTTGAACTGAACCTGAAACGATGATTCGCATGATCAGTTTCATTCATTTACTTGTGTTTGATTAGTGACCCATTTCAGGGTTATCATAGGAGCATTCGAGAGCTTTGGCAACTGCAGGAAAGTAAGAGCTGAACCTGAACACGTACGATGGTGTTGGGGATGGAAACCTGAGATTACTTCAGTGACACAAACACAGAGAATACGGTGAAGACAAAGCTGTCAGCGAATGAAGCCTCACAGAGATGCTTGAATGTCCTCTGTTAGGGTTTGAATGTGCTGTTTGGGAGTAAGAGAGGAAAACACAAACACACACAGAGTATCCAGAACTGAGCCAAACATCAGTCAAGTGCTCTTACTGCTTTAGTGTGATGTTAGCTGGGTGGCAGGTCTCAGATCAGAGAGCAGCAACCAGAAGAGATTCTGGCTCCTGGAAGCTTTCCTCAAACTGTCCCGTTTTGGCTCATGTTTTACTTTGGGCCATGCTCCAGGTGTCTGATGGGGGAAAATAGAGTGGTTTGTTTACAATCTGAGTCCCCTTTCAGCCCATATGATCTGCTTGATCACTTGGATGTTGACAGTCCATTTATACAGCTTTGTCTTTTAGTCATTGGTTCCCAACGGTCACATGCTGTTTCTGCTCAGCCTGCTCTGATCTGGATAAAAGCTGCTCTTTTAAACTGGGTCCAATTAATGGAGAAGAACATAATCCATCTGTCAGATTCCCCCAGACATGGAAGACAAACCCAGCTCTGTGTTCATTCGTCTTTCAGTCTTTCAGACGGCTCTCGGTGAATCCTGCCCAAGGTTTTTCCTGTGTTTCTGCAGTTGGTTGAGGTTGTTCATTTTCTTGTCCTCAGATTATAAAAACCGAATCCTGTAGCTGTTTGATTCTTCAGTGATGTTCTGCAAAGGTTCAGAGTGTCGCAGCACTGCAGTGTGGATCAGTTTTTGTCTCTTTCTGAAGTTTTTTTCTGTCAGCTCAGTTGACTTTCCTCCGTCCTTCAGACACAATGATGAACCGCTGGCAGAGCTGTGAAACTCTCAGTTCAGACTTCTTTAATTACACTCTCAAGTAAACCCCAAACAAGCCCCGTCTCACTGCGCTCCTGCGAGCTGTTATCGCGCGTCTGGCCCGTCCTCATGGGCGTCTGCTCTGCTGGCGGGGGTCAGCGTAATTTAGCTGCGTCTCACTCGCTGGGGCTCAAATGAATAAATCGAGGGAGTGGGGAGCATCTGGGGAGCTCTCAGCATTGTCTCACTGTCACAGGACTGTTGAACAGGTAACACAGAGTAAAGCGGGTTAGTCTCACCAGGGGCCCGTTAGCCCCGCGCTGTGATGAAGTATATTGTCCGTATGTATCGCTGGTGTAATTAATGACAGGCGCACGCAGCCGCGGCGAGCAGCTTTCAGCAGAAGTAATTAAGAAATTATTTACTGCAGGTGTCTAATCAGGCCCTGATATTCTGTGCTGTCCGTGTGGAGAGACCTGAACCTCTGGAGCCTCATAAATGAGCTGTTTATCAGTGAGAATAGAGCAGAGCGACCACAACCGGGTCCCGGCTCTGTTCTGACGGGAACAATGATGAATGCTAATGCTGAAACAGTGTAGAGTTACGATAGCAGAATAAACAGAATTTAACAAGAAAACTCTTCCTGTATCTTCTGTTGTTAATGTAAGAGCTTGAGTGAACTAAACTCCACACTTTGGTACAATCATTTTGCAGTTCATGGTTGTAATAAATAATGCATTGTAGCAGTGCACTAAACAGTTAGTACTGTGTCAGCTCCCTCGATGTCCTGTAGTCAAACCCATTGAGGAGCTCTTCAAGCGTTGTGTGTTCACCTGCTCTTGCACGAGCTGCTATTAACAGATCTTGTGGTGTGTCATGAGAGAGGCATTCTGAGGGTCCTGTAAAATCTGGATTTGCCCTTCCTCAGATTAAGGAAGACCTAAAAAGGTCTTAAATCGGAGCAGAAAGTCTTCAGTTTATAGAATCATGGCATTCAATGCTGCATGAACTGAGGAAAAAGAAAAATGTTTCAGTGCAAATATGTACAGTACTTGAGATGCAAAATAAACATGATGTTTCTGTTTAAATTAAGTTGATTTTTCTAAGCGGGTTGACAAATATTTGCTTTTGATTAAATTTTTCTCATAAAACCAGATGACTTTTTTAAATGTCATTTTGCATCTCCAGTAAATGTATTTTAGACGACACAGAAATACTAAGGAAGAGCATCAGTTTTTGCAGTGTGATCAGAAGGTACAGTAAAAGTTATTTCCATATTCTAGTGTTTGGGAAAAGAGAGATTCAAACCTTAAGCTTGCTTATTTATTTGTTTGTTAGTTTCTAAAATGGATTTAAAAGTAATAGAGAGCTGCCAAAGTTGTTTTTTCAGACTTTGAAGTGTTGATAATACAAGACATTTACATTTAGAGACCATACTGATGAATTTTGTTCCATTTGATTTATTCCTTAGATTTTCTTAATTTGGTCTTGAAAAGGTTTCAAATATACTTTAATCAGACGTGCAGAGACCCAGAGCTCCTGGTGATGGCAAGTGTCTTAAGATGCTGCGGTTCTTCCTGCGCTTGTGGATCTATCGATAATGTTGCCCAACACTGCCTGCATTAATTAACGAGTGATGTGGATTTGTTAAAGTGTGCTTTAGTTCTGCTTAAGTGTGGACGAGTGGATGAAAGCGTCTGGTGCTGGCTTGATGAACGCAGAGAAAGAGCAGCTCCGAGCGGCCCTCAGATCCTGTAACATGACTGAAATACACTTCAGACCCTTCAAGCGCTGCACTTACTGTGTCAGCCATCTCTGTTCATCATCTCTCGCTCTATTACTGCTGACGCAACATTCTCCTGGAATTGTGTAAGGCAGGACTTCAAGTAAATAGATTACCCAGAATGCAACCCGGCCTCGCGCCTGCGCTCTGTGTTCTGTGTCTGTGAGGCTGGTGGGTTGTGACCTGTTGGGCTTCGCTGTGACTAGATCTGCCATCAGATCTCCTCAGTGTTAAACTGTAAGGATTCAAACATGATCTCTACTGAATTATTTGTAACTGATGTTAAATAAATGTGCTTACGCACCTCTGTGCAGCAATACAAAGACTTTTTGTTGTTGTTTTAATAGAAAGACATGCATATAATTTGTAATTATTGGAATTAATATCAGGAATATCACTGTTTTTGCTTATGACTTTTTACCAGTTATTCTAATGTAGAGAGTGTGTTTATATTTCAGATAATATAATCAATCAGGAAACGATGAGATCAATAAAGCATGTGTTTGGGTCTACATTCTCTTGATTTGTGCTTATAGGTGAAAGAGCAAGAATTCTGATTCTCAACAATCATGATCAGGAATCGCTTTTATTATGTTGAGCAAAATAATTGGGATTATCAGAATGCAGAATATGACTAAAATATGAACTAAGTATGCACTTACTGAAACTAGACTCAAATTCACAGACTTCGGTAAAATTGGCTTAAACTATGATAAAAGAAAATTTGATATGGTTGAAACTAAAAAGGACATTTGCCACAGGACTGAGATGAAGACAGCTGACAGAACGAACACTAATGAAGCTGGTAGATTGGAGCAGATCCCATGATCAGTAGTGTGTACACGTGCAGTTGTGTGTTTGTGTTGAACCTGTGTTTCTGCGAGGAACATCTCCAGCTTTAGCAGTAATGAGGCTCCTCAGACACGTCTCTAGCTCAGCACTCTCACAGAGCCCCGCTGCTGGAGGGGAGGCGATGCTGTTCTCTAATGATGCTCCTCACGGCAGTCCAGCGTTTTGAACTCTCTCCTCTGGGCTCCTGGACCGTCCTGACTCCCCGGCAGAGATCTGGCCCTCGGCGGAGCCCGTCTCTAGCTGTTTGAAGGAGCCGGAAGGGGCTTCATCGGCAGCGCTGAGGAAAGGCGAGACACGCTCGAGGCTCAGAGCTCCTGTCCGGTCGGCTCTCGGTGGAGCTCGTTCAGCAAACGAACAGCAGAGAGTCCTGCCAGACACTTATTGATCAGCACTCTGAAACGCAGAGACAACAGACTCTTCACCTCTCTGCCAAACGTGTGCAAGAAAACAACAAACTTAAGCTAAAGTGAGGCTTTGGCTTCCATTGGTGCTGTTGTCTGGCCCGGTGAGGAGTAAAGCAGTGGCCCCCGTTCACTCTGCTGGAGTCTGTCTGTGAGTGTGACGCTTTCAATTCAGTCCAGTCACCTTTATATACATAGCTCTTTATACAATACTGGTTGTGTTAGAGGAGCAATTCCATGTGACAGTATTAAATCTAGAGTATGATTTCGACAATGAGTAGGTCTTGACTAAGAGGCAACCTAGCAATTCCATGTGACAGTATTAAATCTAGAGTATGATTTCGACAATGAGTAGGTCTTGACTAAGAGGCAACCTGCAGAAGGGAGTCAATCCCATAGACCCCCATGTTAAAAGGCCCAACTCTACAGCAGAAAAAAACATGTTTACAACCTGGTTCAAAAAATGATTTTGGTCTATAAAGCTAATTTTGCCCTTCATGACAACTGTGAGGGGGTATTTTTTATATATATTATATATATATATATATATATATATATATATATATATATATATATATATAACTCATCCATTTAATTATATTAAGCCTTAAAGTTTTGCATAATTAAGGGCGTGGCCACTTGAGTGACAGGTGGATTGCCCGCTGCTGACACTGCCGTCGAGCTAGGTGGGCGTGGCTTCAGCAACCAGCTCCCGCTCTTTGCCCATTTTGAATTATCCGGGAGTGACGTGCTGCCAAGATGTCGCGACAATGAGTAGGTCTTGACTAAGAGGCAACCTCGGCCGCCTCCGCCCACTTTGAGCTTCAAAAACGTTCTTCGGGAGTCTACGGGTGACATCACAGACACTAAGTTGTTGTTTTTGTACAATAGAGTTCAGAATGTCTATGAATGCTGATCCCAATGCATCTTTTTCATTATCAACAAATTCAGTCTTAGTTTCAGTTTTATTTGAGAGAAAGTCTGAGGATTTTAGACAAGTACAATTAAGATCAAGTTTGATTCATTACAGTTCATCCGTGAGAAGGTCTGATGGAAGATTTAGTCGCAGCAAACAGCACAAAAAAGCCATGTGAATGAACACATGACACGTTCATATGAGCAGATTATCTCAATAGATACAAACTACTGCTTACATGTTTGTGGTGTTTTCAGTTCATCAGTGCTTTTCTGCAGTATAAGAGAGAATGCACGTGAATCAATGACAGATCGGAAAGATAAAATAAATTACTGAGTGGAAAACATGTCTGTTTATAAGAGAGAAACTCTGATTGGGGGATTTAAACTCTTGACATCTGGCAACCGCAGACATGAAAACTGATTGTCACAGTTAGTGTTTAATGATGTGAGTGTCATCTCGTCTTTGTCATGGAATAAACAGTTTGTCAATTACTAATTTTAGTCATGGTTGAAAACTATTAATGATGCAGTGATGGATATCATGAAGAAGCTCCAGGTCCAATCTCACAGCAAAATCAATAGAACAAAAACATATTAATGTTCCTTAAAGTAAGTGCTTTATGCAAAGCAAAGCTTCTGCTGGTTTTGTTAGTTAAATATGACCTGCACGGGAGGTTCATCTGGAGCGCCAGTCCTCTGTTGATATCTGTCACACTCATCAGTGTGTGTGTGTCGCTCCTGCTGCTTATGATCCTCTCGTTCTCTCTCTGTCCCACAGCTGTCTGAATGCTTGCACGTACTGCAAAACCAAACACGCCAGAGGAGATCTGGCCAGTTACTCCATCGAGGAGCTGGTGGAGAGAGCCCGGCAGTCCTTCCAGGGTGAGTCTGACCTCTGACCTCTGACCCCCTCTGATGATCCTATCATCTGTCCTGAAGTCAGAGTGACCCTCACAGCATACGAACCCCTGTCTAACACTTACTCTGGTGCTAAATGAAATGTAAAAGTTTAAGTTTTAGTAAAACTCGAGTAAGCCAGTGCTTTTCTGACTAACTGAAGATCATCAGCTGCAGAGATCAGCGTAAAGTCTCTTCTGTTATTTTCCACAGAGACTCCTCTCAGCCAATCAGAAGCTCAGCTGTTTGTGCACACTCCTGTAATGATGGGAGTTATTTGTGAAGATTTTACTGTGTAACATTAAGCCACATGGTGATGATTGCTAAGCACTGGTTATTTGGACACAAGTTTCCTCATGAGGTGAATTAGGTGCCAGTGTCTGTATGAGAGCGATGAAGCGACATGCCAACATAACACCGCTGATTATGTGAATATGCAGATTTGTGTGGAATGTGCTGCTGTTTGTGTTCGTCTCCTGTCAGGTTTCACACAGAACACTCTCTAGAGCAGATCCGTGGGTAACATCACATCGCTGCTAAATACACTTACATTCACACAGCATTTAGTTTTTTATGATCATGATGATGCTTTCCATAACCAAACCAGCACCTGCACATTTCAGCAAAGCTGTGTGAGCTAGTTATATAAAGTGTGAGCACATGAAAGTTCCTGGAGCTGTGCACGAGGCTGTGTTTGATGCTGAACTGAGTGAGAATACGGTTCTGACTTCAGCTGTTCGGTCAAACTGATGTGTGTTCAACGTGTCTCGTGGCTCGTCTGTGTTCGTCAGGAGGCTGTTAGTGGTCAGGACCGAGAGCTCTCATGACCAGAAGTGTGTGCTGTTTGAGAGTCAGTAAGTCATGTCTGAGCTGAGTTGAGCAATATGAGATGTATGTGAGTGTGTGTTTCTCTGTTCCTCATGCTGTCCCAGCAGCCCTTGCTCCACACACTTCCTCATGATGACTGTCTGTATCTGACAGAAACCACAGTCTGCAGCGGGTGATCGTGTGTGTGTGTGTGTGTGTGTACAGAGCGTGTGCACTATTGCATGTCAGACTCTGATGCTTTCTCTTTACAATGTGTTTCAAGTCTGCTGTCACTTAGGTGCTCTGTATTTGTGTTCAGTAAGTGTGTGTTTCTGAGTGTGTGCAGGCGTTTATCACCAGAGCATGCTGAATTCAAACAGTGTCGTGTGATTAGACTGGATATTCCCTCATAGGACAGCTGCGCTCCTGCCACAGCCAGACAAACTCATGATGCTATTAATAATGTGTGTGTCCCCGTGCATCATACCGTACGTGCCTCGAGTGGACTTGAGCTGTGATCTCCTCCTGAACCAGCGCCGGATGCTGATGCTCAGCCATGTCACCAACAAGAGGATTTACTTCATTTGCACTGATTTCTATGACTTTGAGATCTGCTGTTTGAGAGCAGCGTGTCTGAGTGATGAGTGAATGAGTGCAGACGGTGGATCTTCTGACCGTCACCGCTGAGGTTTCGTATCGCTGTCTCAGCTGACCGGTTTATTTCATTCAGTAAAGGATCATTGTGTGTTGCTCTGAGACACTTCTGCTGTGGCTTTAATAATTACGTGTGGCAAGCAGCACAAACAGATGATACTGTGTCTTCAGATGTAAGTAATATTAGCTTGTGTAAAATCAATATCACATTTGCAGTCATGCTGACATTCTGTAAAAACAGACTCTTTCTCATGTGGTATGTTATAAATATTAAAAGCATTCATACAGGGGTGTTTTCCCTCTGATTTGGTGGGCGTTTTTATAAAGTTTAGTGCCGTTTTTGCCCCAAGCTACTGTTGATGCTTGTCTTTAATTACCGTGGTTAATTACACTGGCCTTCTGTGTGTTGAGATTCACATCAGCAGCAATAGATTCACTGATTCTTCTTTGCTCAATCTGAGACTTCAAAGATCATCAGTCAGACCATCTGATCTGAGATACAGTCAGGTATTACTGAAAGTGGGAAGAGAAACCGTGAATGGATAGATTCATGATGTTTCATCTTCTGGCCTTGCGCTCTTTGGGAAAATAAATAAATAAATGCATTGGTTTGGTTTGACTGCCCTTGATCTAGATGGGTACTTATGCACAGCAGAAGTAGTTTGTGGGAGGGCAGGTTGAGGGACGTGAGTCCTGATCTCATCTTGGACCTCCAGTGAGAATATATTAATAATATATCAGGCCAGTTACACTCTGACCTCTGCTGCTGCTCCTTTCACAACTGCTTCACTTCTTAATTCTTGGAAAATTAGATGAGACCCACATGTTTCCTGTGATTTTCTCAACATAAAAACACGTCTGAACTTATGCTGAATCTCAGAAACAGACCCGAGACCAGTGCTGGATTCATGACGTTCTGATTCATCTAGAATCAAGGCTGATTTGTGTTGTTCTCTCTTTCTGGCTTCTGCTTCGTGGTCGTCGTCTGTGAACGGACTCTCAGTGCGGTCCACTCTCTCTAGTTCCCGCAGTAGTGAACATTAGGGTTCGACTGAGTTTTGCTCTTCCGGTCCTCACTTTCAAGGTGATATTTTCAGGAGGATTATTGACGGTGGCGGTAAGCGCAGGCTAAGACGAACATATCAACAGCATGTGAAACAACCTTGTCCACTGATATGGCACTTAAAGAAGTTATCATTTATTTAGTGATACTCATTTATTCATGATGGTTTGTTTGTAAGCCAGTCGGACATCAACAAGCCGCATTAAGAATCAGTTTGATCTATATATAATACTGCATATAATATATATATACACACACTCACCTTTGTTTTGAAACAACACCATGTCTCTCCTGTGTGGAAATTATCAACTTTTTTTTTTTTTTTGGTTAGTTTTGAGCAAAAACTTATTTGTTAGAAGTAATACACTTTATTAAAGTTCTTCTTTTAATAAGAGTACATTGAAAGCCTTGAAAATAACTAATAAAATCAATCTCTGCTGTGTTTTTTTTTTTTCTTCCCCTCAAGACAGTTGCAGTTGAAACCTTAACATTTTATTTGTGGATTTAAACGTTTTTTTTTTTTTTTTTTTTTTTTTTTTTAGCACCTTATATATACATTCTCATAATCTATTTGAAACAATATATGAAATATTACTAAATAAATCTGTATATATCAAATTTTTCATTTACAAGTGTCATGTTTGTGATTTTTATTCATGTAAGCTATAGCTTCTGACCTTTAAGTCAAAATAGATGTGTGATTTTATTATACTGCTTTGTTCAGAATCACTAGTATCTTTGTTGTTTGTGTATTTTACTTTCATTTTATTACAAGTAGGCCAACCGCGCCCCCTCAGTAAATAAAACGCCTTTCCAGACGCACTAGAAACTGACTGTCTACGAAACAGTGAATCTAATCATCATTCAGGCAAACGTTTGCTTCTAGGATGACCATGCTGCTGACGCGATCTCGTCACTGTCACACCCCGAGCACATGGAGCTATCCGTCTTGTGGGCATATCGGCATTTTTTTCAACCCTTTATCAGTCGATACCGTTCCGATAATGTCGTGCATCCCTAGTTTGATCTGACTGGTTATCAGGAACGAGTCCTGCATACGCTGCTGGTGAATGAGCTCAGGAGGATTGTGAGACCGTTGACTGCGCCAGACTCGACGAGCAGAAATCAGTTCTTCAGGAGTTCCTCGTCTGGAGCGGGAGCAGCGTGAGTGGATCTGGAGCTGCTGCTGGTTAGTGTCGGGTTTGAGTAGATCACCGTTAGTCCAGTAGAAGGCTTGGTTCTGTCGGCTCACCGTGAGCTCCACTGAGTCCAGGTTGTGCAGTAAGAACACCGTTACGCTGTAGAGCTCGTCTGTGGACGTGAGACATGAGATGTACACTGGGACGAGTCCTAAGGCTTCAGCGTGAACCAGCGAGGTTCAGACCAGGAGAAGCGTTTCTCTGCTGTGTTTATTCATCATCTGGGCTCTTAGCGGTAAATGAGACACACTCAAGGAATGTTTTACACTGACAGTCACATTCATGAAAGTCTGACTGTCCTTCATCAGATCGACTGTCTGAATGCTGCAGATCTTTTCTCTTCACTAATGGTGCCTTTCTTCATGATGTTTGAAGTCTAGTGTTTTGGTGAATTTTAGTGGATGTATGAAGTCAGTTCTGCTCAAGTTCACACGGGCGTCCAGAAGACTAACCACAGGTGTAGAAAATCACTGAACTATCTCCACCATCCTCTAACCACAAACACACACAATACTGACTGTCTTCAGCTTCAGCGCTGCATGTAGTAGATCTGGTTGCTGTTCAAAACCCAACAATCCTCTGTTATTAAAATGTTTAGTCAATGTTTGTGTGGACACGTGTAGCGTCTGCTGTTGAGTACACTACTGAGTGCTGAAACTGAGGAGCACCTGTATGTGTGGACGAGTCTGTCTGTGACGGTCATAATTACACACAAACATACCTGTAAGTGTGTGTGTGTGTGTGTGTGTGTGTGTAGCAGCACATCTGTGGCAGAGGTGAACTGAGCGCTCTCGACGGGCCAGTCAGTAAATATTTGAGCAAATTTCATTAATGCTGGCCGCATTCATGTAGCTCCAGTGTAGCTTTGTTTGTGAACTTCAGCCTGAGATTGTTTAACCCTTTCTAAGACACACACACACACATATACACTGCTGATATAAGTGAGCTGCAGAACATTCTTCATCCATTATTTCTGTCATTTTAGGGCATCTTGTTTCCACTTTGGCACACTTGAGACACTTGGAGGAGGTGTAATTTTTGATGTTAAGTACTTTCACTGTCACAGTGTAACATTCAGCGTTAGTGTAAGACAGAGACATTGGTAGCTTGAGGAACACTGTGACACACACAGGATGCGCTTCAGCTTCTGTTATGATGCTGTGAACCGGACCAGAGTCCTCAGACGCTCTCGCCGGTCTGTGCTGATGCTGCTGTGTGTCTGCAGGATTCACATCCCTGTGTGTGTCCAGCAGAAGCAGGCCTGGAGAGCTGCGGTCACACGGAGTCCTGATCCAGTTACATTGTAATGCATGGTGACGTCTTGAACGTGAAGTGTGTCCTGACGTGAACTGGGGGGCCGCTGTCCCGTGACTATTGAAACTGTGATGGACCTCTGCCCTGCAAGAACAAAACATGGACAAAACAGAACACGCCTCCCTCCAGTTTCAATTACACGCCAGCACAGTGAACACAGAGTAGTGCACACTTTCATCAGTACTCCGGGGTGTTTGTCCCGCCGCTGGCGTCCCCCGGAGCCGTTCGATGCAGTGGCTCAGAACATGCACTGACAGGCAATCACAGCCGAAGCTTGGTTTCTGTGTGGATCAGCGCCGGCACGCACAGGAACATGTGTTCATTAGAGCTGAAGGAAGACGGATGGATCCGGTTCTGTCCCAGTCACGAGATGTTTGCAGGGTCTGTATCTCAGCTGCTGCTGTACGGTTTGAGCTCCTGAGTGTTGACGTGTTGCTGTTTGAAGGAGATTCCAGTGTGTTCTTGTGAGAGTGTGAAGGAGGTCCGTCTCACTGTCCTGCTTGTTCAGTCATGTCAGTAACTAGGGCTGTGCCATATTGAAGAAAAATGCGATATGCGATACCTTGTTAAAAAAATGCAATATTCGATATATGATATTGCTTAAAGTGTGTAAAAGAAGAATTTTTTTTTTTTTTTTTTTTTTTTTTTTTATCACAAATCAGAAAATGTTATTTTAACATCAGTGTGAACATAAAAAAAATAATAATAATAATGACACTAATTTTATATCATTGTAACTTTGCTTTCCATACACTTTAAGTGCTATAGTCAGAGAAAGTTCAAACATGATTAAAGGCAAGTGTAAACAGTAGTATTTAGGTACAGAAATTTAATAATTAAGTGTAAAATTAACACTGCATAGTGTTCACTGTATGATTTAAATTTAGATTAATTATAGCTGTTTTGTTGTTTGATTAACATTAGTGACATTTTCAGCAGCCTGTATTTATAGGCTGCTGTCCCTTTAAATCCGACTGCAGGATCCAGTATAATGATACACATCCGGTTTCTTTCTCAGCTGTTTACATTCATTTAAAACATAACCGATTGTGTTTGAGAATGGTCGTCGAGACGGGTACTATTGACATAATTCTGTGTGTATGTGTCTGTTTAAACATGTGAACTCTGTGTTTGCGCGCCTTCTGAAACGCATCTCTGTGTGTGCGCGTGCGCTTTGCACGTGTGCAGCAGAACTGAAGAGACGCTGTGCGAGATGCGGCTTGTGTGCGCACGCTTCAGGTGTGAGTTAGACGAGACCGCAAAGAGTTGTTTTCTGCAACTTATTGCACTTAACTCTTTTTAACGTCAAGCAATTCTGTGCTATATGCGTCGAACTAAAACTTTGACCTTTTGCAACGTTTTGATTTAAGTAGCCTATTATTAAAAATATTCAGATATCGCATGCCCTTGTGATATGCATTTTGCGAAATTTACATTTGTGATATTTTGATAATTTCGTGCATATATTGTGCAGCCCTATCAGTAACTCACGTGTAGTTTGTCACAGTTTCTCTCTCATGGTGCATCAGCTCGGCTACCAAAACTGACCTCAGAAGACTAGAGAGGATAGTCTGGACTGCTGAGTGAATACTGGTACCTACTCTCCAAGAGCTGTGCTTATCCAGAGTGAGCAGAAGGGCTAGCAAAATCACATCCAGCACACTCTCTCTTTGAACCGCTGTCGTCTGGTCGACGCTACAGAGCAACGGTTTCTTCCCTCAGGCAATCCATCTCATGAACACTTACACACAGATGTCACGGTTTGGTACATACCTCGGTTCGGGGCTCACGGTCCAATATGATTTCGGTACAACATGAAAAAACAACTAATCTAATATGCTAGGTTACTTTTCATTTATACTGAACAGACAGTAGTACAAATGACATTTTTTTTCCACCTAGATGTGAAAATACTAAATATTGTATTACACTATTAGTGACGTAACGTAGCCTATATATGCTGAGTTTCAGTTCATTTTTGTGATGGGCTTAATTTGTTCACAGAAAGGAAACTCAAATTGCAGAAAGCAACATCCTGTTCTTTATTTTACAAAAGCACAATGTTTTGTTTTCATTGTGAGTGTACAAAAATAAAAGACCTTTTTACAGTGATGCATTATTAATAAGAAAATAAATGACAGAGTGTTTTAAGTTAATTCTGCTGGAATAAAGAAACAGTTGAAGTGATCACGCCGGAAAAAAAACAAAAAAAAAACTTTTTAAAGTGATTTATTGTATTACTAACTTGACAGCACAAATTGGTACTTTATCAAAATAAAATGCAGTGAACCAAACATCAGCGCGCGCGCCTCTGTGTCACTGCTGGAACGCAACTGAAGTACAAAGCCTATCATTTACATCATAAATAATAGTTTAGCATTCAGATACATCGCAAATATGGAAATATTATGGAATATCTGGATTTGTGCCAAATGAGAGAAGTAGGATACACGAGCACAAAGCTCCATTTCACAAACAGTTGAGTGCACTTTAAAGTACACTCCTTTGTCAGTCTGTGAGAGATGCATTCAGAGACAGCACATGGTCACTTTCTAGTGGGCTTAGTTTTCAAGTGTGCAACTCACGGCATTCGCTGTTCTTCTGCTGGCGGCCGGTTATCAAACAGTGTTGCATTGCTGCGGGCGCCCCCTTCTGGATTGGGGGTGAGTTGTCTGTATTGCTTGTAAGGCCTCATGCTCTGGACCGGATGCCCGTACCGTGACGGTTCAGTTTTTATCTGTCTTGTCCTGCCACTGTCATTCTGTTTGTGCTGTGGAGCTTCTGTCATCAAAGCAAATTCCTCATATCTGTATTGTAATCTGTACACTGGAAATTTCTTTAACCAAGACACATTTCTTGTGTGTAAGCGTTCTTGGCGGCACATTTCATTGTGATTCTGAGATGATGTGCATGCGTCTTCTGATGCTTGACTTCCTCTGTTGTTCTCCTGTCAGGTCCCACAAGTTTCTCTCTCAGTGTCACTGTGTGTTCGTGGGTTGATTTTCTTCAGTTTTAGCTTTGTTCTGTGTTCTTCCCTCTCGTCACGCTCTCTCTCATGCCGTGTGAACGTGCTGCAGTCATTGTGCGCTGAAGCCACAGATCCAGGAGCATGTCACAGCAGAACAATCAGAGAGGGGTGTGTGTCCTCCCGCTGTGGTGGTGTGTTGAATTGGCCGCTCGTCCCGCAGCAGGCTGATTGTGGATGTTGTGGTAATTCCATCTCTGCCAGGTGGCCCTCGAGTGTCTGCTGCAGGTGAAGCCACCTGCTCCTCTCCAAACACACCTGATCCTCCTGAGCTGCCCTCTGTGTGCTCACTGCTGTCCCTCAATCACTCGTTCTCTCTTGTTCACTTTCCTATCGCTCATTTCCGCCCAACTATTGAGACCTGAGAGCTCTTGTGGGATCTCCTTCAGAATGCAGCATTGAACCGGTTGTGTCTTCTGTTTCACTGCCAGTCATTTAGCTGCTGCTGTTATCCAAAGTGACCTATAACACACTTTGTTTGTTGTTGCATTTGCTATTTTATCTTTTCATTTTATTGGATAGTGGAGAGAGGACAGGGCAGCATTAAAAATGTCAGTGCTGGATGGTGATACAGTCATGAGGATCCTGAAACCAGTGACCAGGGTCAGAAATGAACCAGGATTTAGGGTGAAATCACCACCAAAATTAGTAAAAATGCTGCAAATTAGAGATATGACAAAAAAAGTCCCTGTATGAGTTTGTTTAATGTTAATGACATATCACATAATCAAAAGTGCTTGTTTTCCTGAATATCAGCATAATTGCAAATGTGATTTTGATTTTGTACAAAAGACTTAAGTTTTAGAAAATGTATTGTGTGTTTTGCTTTATTTTGCAAGCTAAAACATTTCCAAACAGCCACAGCAGAACTGTTACATTGAAAATATTGAATATATATATATATATATATATATATATATATATATATATATGAATATATATGAATATATTGAATTGAATATATTGAAAAAAAAAAAATTGCTTTGCTGGAAAAGTTAACGTCTGTCTCTTCATCTGTATCTGTGAGAGGGATCCTGAGCACCGCGGGGCCTCACAGGGTCTGAAGCGTCAGGCCGGCCCCTGGCCCCTGTGTGCTTGCATTTCAGCTGCTTCTGCTTGAAGGCACAGCATGAGCTTTAATTATGTGTCGGTGAGGTCAGAGGTCAACAGCACAGGCGACCTCAGGGTCTGCTGCAGTTTGTGAGGGGCCAAGTCAAGTAAAGGGCCACCTTTATTTCTAAAGCACTTATACAAGAGTGTTTGTTTCAGAGCAGCTTCACGATGCTAAAAAGTGAATTAACAGAATTAGTGGTGCAGACTTCATCAAATAAGACACAAGCACAAACCTGCTTTAGCAAGACAATAGAGTCATTATTCAGCTCCAGTCAGATCAGTGTGGATTCAGTTCAATAACTGTAATTCATCAGTTATAAATCAAGTTTCATTCTACAGTAAGCAGCTCAGATCAGCGGAGGACCAGAGTGTGTTTGTGTTCTGTGTATTCTGTACATCTGATCTTCTTTCTGAACTCCAGAGTCATCCTGTAAATCTCTTCCTGTGTCTGTGACCTGGTGCAAGCAAACAGAAGATGATGTGCATGAATAGATTGTACTGATGATGCTGAGGTGACGGACACATGGCAGCGCTCTGACGGGTGTGTGTGTGTGAGAGAGAGTGTGTGAGTGTGTGTGTGTGTGTGTGTGAGTGTGAAAGGGTGTGTGTGTGTTTGTGTGTCTTATTGTGTGTGTGTGTGTGTGTGTGTGTGAGGAACTGTTGTGGGAGGGACTCTTCCTCTGTCCACCAGCAGGGGTCAGCAGCGTCTCACACTGAAAGCTTCATCTGAGCTAGCTCGCTCTCACTCTCTCTCACTCTCTCTCTCTCTCTCTCTCTCTCTCTCTCTCTTAAGTGAGCTTTATTGGCTTGACAAACTACATTAGTATTGCCAAAGCAGTTGCAGCTGGGCTGCTTACAGATAGTGCACATATGTATTAACAGAAATAAAAGAATAATAGTAATAATAAAAATATCTCTGTCTCTCAAGATTCAAGTAGCTTTATTGGCATGGTAAAAAAGTAATACATAAGAATAGAAGTATATAGCATATAGAGTCTATATATCTGTATTCAGTAAAACGAAAGTACTAATAAACATTCTGATAGAGCGACAGGAGAAGGACTGGATCCTCTCATGTCAGTGTGTGTGTGTGTGTACAGTGTTTTCTTCCGGCGGTGACTCGTGCTTCTGTTCTGCTGCTGGTGATGGTCACTGAGTCTGGACATGGTCAGGACTTCTCTTAGTTTAGAGTCTGCCGCTGTGTTTAGGTCTTCTGTCAGTTTATACTCTCTGTTTAGAGACAGATAACATTCTAATTTAGTTTGCTGAGCTGTTGCCTCTGTCCAGTGTTTCAGATATTTCTCTTTCTGTGTTTAATGAATTGATTTAGTCTAGCTGGGGTTCTGGATTGTAAAGTCAGTTCTCTGAGGGGGATTTTCTCTGGGTTCAGCTTGTGGTAGTTTAAGGCTTTATGGTGAGGCTCTCAGTATGACTGCTTTTTACCTGCGCATGGAATTAATGACTTCTTTTTATTTTAATTATTAGTGGGTACAGCCCTAATTCTGCTCTGCAGGCATTGTGTGGAGTTTTTCGTTGTACACAAAGAGTATCTTTACAGAATTCTGCCTGCAGAGTCTCTATTGGGTGTTTGTTCTGTCTTGGTTTGTGAGAGGACCCCAGACCTCACATCCATAGAGTGTGATTGGTTCTATAACTGATTGGATATTTTTAGCCAGATTCCAATTGGGATGTCAAGTTTTATATTTTTCTTGATTGTGTAAAAAGCTCTCTCCGGTGGTTCACAGCCTTGTTAAAGTTTCCTGTGTTACTGATGTTTATTCCGAGGTATGTGTAATATTTAGTGTGTTCTAAGGGCATGTTGTTTCATTTGAAACTGTGATGTTGTTTTTTTTTTTGGAATATGATAATTTTAGTCTTTCTAAGGTTAACTGACATGGCCCATGTCTGACAGACGGTGTGCAGGGGGTCCAGGTGCTGCTGTAGACCCTCAGCAGCACTAGATCATCCGCAGACAGAAGAGGTTTAGCTTCAGTGTCTAGTAGGGTAAGACCGGGTGCTGGGGACTCTTCTAGGGCTCTTGTTAGTTCATTGATGTAGATATAGAATAGTGTAGGGCTTAAGCTACAGCCCTGTCTCACACCACGACTCTGGTGGAGGAAATCTGTGTGTTTGTTGCCAATTTGAACTGCAAATCTGTTATTAGTGTACATGGATTTGATGATGTTGTATGATTTTCCTCCGATGCCGCATTGGATTACTTGAAGTAAAAGCCCCTCATGCCTGATGGAGTCAAACACTTTTCTGAAGTCAACAAAACATGGAAAAATTTTCCTTTTATTTTCTTTGGTTTCTTTGTCAATTAGCATATGTAGAGTGTATATATGGTGTGATGTGCGGTATTTTGGTTGACATTTACTCAGGACACTTCTGTCAGTAAGGTAATGAAGGAATCTGCTGTTTAGAATGTTACAGAAGAGTTTACCTAAGTTGCTGTTTACACATATTCCGTGATAGTTATTAGGGTCGAATTTGTCTCAGCTTTTATGAATTGGGGTGATGAGGCCTTGGTTCCAGGTGCTGGGAAATACACCTGCACTAAGGATGATATTAGACAGATTAAGGATGGCCAGCTTGAATTTTTGGTCTGTGCATTTAATCATTTCATTCAGAATGCCATCGATACCACATGCTTTTTGGGATTTAAGTGTTTGTATATTATGGCACAGTTGAGCTAGTGTAACGGGTTAATCTAGGGTGTTCTGGTTGACTCTAGAACACACAGTCTATTGTATAGTGAGTTCTGTTCATGGTTTTTGTTTATATTGCTGAAGAGGTTTGAGGAGTGGTTTACCCACACTCTCACTCTCTCTCTCTCTCTCTCAGTCTCTCTCTCTCTCTCTCTCTCTCTCTCTCTCTCTCTCTCTCTCACTCTCTCTCTCTCTCTCTCTCTCTCTCTCTCTCTCTCTCTCTCTCTGGGTCTGTCATCAGTTCAGGGCTGTTGAGGTCGGTGTGACACACTTCTGCTCTGTGAACTCTCACCTCCACCTCATTTCTCAGTTCTGCGGCTCATCTGCACTTCTGCTGTGTCTTATGTTGTCATTCTTTTTTCTTTCCCTCTTGTGTTTGTGAGGTTGGCTCTTTTTCTTCATATCATATTCAGTAGTACATACATTACACGGGAATGTAATCAGTAGTGACAGATTTATTTATTTATTATGGCAAGCAATTCATGGTAAAGTTGTACTTTTATGTAGAATCATGCATATTTAATACAGTACATGAGTGTGGCTGTTCAGCAGTTACACACACTCACACACACACACAAATGAAAAAAAAAAACCAGTGTCTTTGTGTTACTGTGTGTGTTTGTATGTGAGAAGTGTGTACAGAATGTGTGCGTCATTAGAGGGAATCCCATTCACTCGTGTGTTTGTTTACATTGGGGTTGTTTGTGTGTGTGTGTGTGTTCTCTCTCACTTTGAGAAGCCTGTGTTAAATGCTGCATGCTGATTTGAAGAGGATGATGTCGAGATGTGATTTAGCGCCGCCCATCATGGCTGTGTGAACTAGGTCTTCGGACACACACACACACACTGGAGCACATCAGTCTCTCGCTGGATGACGGTGTGATCAGACTGTGTGTGTGTGGCCGCTCACAGATGAAGTCTGATCATCAGTGTAGTTCAGTGGACACACACTGTCTGTTCCGACATCATTTCCTTGTCTCATGTTGAGGTCTGAGTTTGTGTCACAAAGAAAGATTTGTGGTGAATAGCTGTTTTATGTATTTATACCGCAGCCACATTCACATTGGGTGTGTGTAAGTGAGCAGCTTTGACGTTCTGCTCAGCATCTCCTTTCACGCGCCACAGAAGAAAGAGTCTCGTACAGGTGAGGAGCACCATGAGGAAGAGTAAATGATGACAGCTTTCATTTGTCCATGATCTTCTCTTTCATGTCTCCATCTGTGCATATGATCGAATAGATCAGGGGTCGGCAACCTTTTCGGCATAACGTGCCATTTTTAATTGTTCTGGTTAACCACTGTTCCACCACCCTAATCCCCCCCCCCCCCACCCCCCCAAACACACACATTTTTAAATGATACGATAAAAAAACAATAGACATATTTTTTTTTCTTTTAATGCAAATTGTTTCTGCCACACTGCCACACGGCTTTTATTTATCGATACTGAATCGCTACATTATATTTTTTAGCAATGAGGGGGTTAAAATCACTGTTTTTAAGTAACTAAACTCAGCTTCATTGTTTATAGAGAGAGACAGGCCCAGACAATTTACACACATCTCTCTCTCTCTCTCTCTCTCTCTCTCTCTCTCTCTCTCTCTCTCTCTGCATGACATTTGAGGTACAGTATTGCCAAAGCATTTAGATACAGAATAAAATATAAAATATGATTACACCATCAAAGGAGACAATAAATACAAAAAAAAGATCAATACAATAAAAATAACAACAGCAGATAATATTTCTAGTATTAATAATAGTAATTATAATAATATACAATAAAAGAATAACAGATAAAGCAGTTGAATACCATAAATTAACCCTTTCGTATGGTGTGTATGGTGTGTAAATATTCTGCAGCTAGTTTGACTGCCGTCTCATTCTCTCCAAGTATATAGAGTAGTTTCTCTGAGTCATTTAGAGACAAGAATGAATGATTCAGTGCTTCAAACTGTGGGAAGAGTGTTTCTCTTGTAGTGCTGTATTTGGGGCAGTGTTTCTCATCCTCTGTTTGATTCAGCTCACAGTGTTTGCACAGTCGCTCTTCTCTCGGTAGCCAGGATTGTTTATGTTGATAAGTAATTTGCCAGTTTTGTGGTTCTGTTTAGGGCCGAATAAAGTTTTAGTTTTGTTTGGTGTTCTATTTGTTTCAAGGGTTTTTTATTTTGGTTATACTTCAGATTCTTGTCAATTAGTTTCTGAATGTTAGGGTTGTGATTGGAGTCAGACTCATTCATCAGTTGAAGCACGAGTGTATTTAGAGGATGATAAACTGTGGGGGGGGGGTTTTATATTGAACAGATTGAGTGTCAGATTGAGTCAGGTGATGATAGAACTGAACAGCTCTTTTTTTAATTTCAGTGTGTAAGGGGTATAAGCCCAGTTCAGCCCTGCAGGCATTATAAGAAGTGCTTCTGTTCACCCAAATTCCAATTTTGTTCTTTCTATTAAACTTTTATCCGATCATTTACATTTAGAAGGAGAATCATAGGCCCCTCAAACCATCCTTTAGCTCAGGGTCACCTTTCACACTCTATCTAGTACACTAACCCTCAGTAGCTCTAAACACATTCTACAGAGGTGTGTGTGTGTTTGTGTGTGATCCAGAAGCCCTCGTCCAGCGCGGGCAGCACCGGGCCCAGAAACACAGCCTGTGTGTGCTGAGAGCCGTCTCCTCGCGGCTGTGTGAAAACACTGCTGGAGCCCTGAAGACCCGATGTGTCTGCTTCATCAGAAAACCACCCCGAGTCCTCCAGCAAACAGAAGCTCTGTCTGTCTGCGCCGAGGGACGCGGGTGACATTGATGTGTGTTCGTCCCAGAGCTGATGCTCACTGCTATCTGCATGTCTCTGGATTCATGATCTGAGGCCTTGAGGATTCTCTAGACGCCTGTGAGACCCTCACGCACATCACTGGACATTCATACACACTTCACCCAACCACAATCACCAATCAATCAAGGCTTTCTTGTTCCCATTCCACAGATATTGATTGATTGACTGAAAAAATGTCTGTTTTGAAAACACCCTAGAAACCACCCAGACCTGCTCAGCGTGAGTCTGTAGTGTTCTTCTGGAAGTTGTAAATGAGTCGTACGAGGAACCCTGCGGTGCGAGACGCTCGCTGTGTTTATCAGTGTGTTTATGGTCATAATCATTCATCACCCTCACTGCGGATCTAGAACTCAGTGATTCATTAGAAAGAAAACAGTAAACAGGGTTTTCTTGGAAAATTCACTTGTTAAATGAGGAAAAGTTAAAAGGAGGTAAAAGACTAATAAAGGAGTTTCCAATTCTTAAACCATTGATATGAGATCCTTCGACCCTTGCGTTCCATTCGGAAGGGCTCATCCCTATGCCCTAATTCCTTCAAAGTGTTTACCCTCCGGAGTGAGAGCTCTGAAGGGTTGAAGGGTGTAGGGGACCAAACAACTGTTTCTTTAGGTCCCCTTCTGAGTCACCATCACATGGCCATTCAGAGGCGACGTCATCATGGAAAAAGACAAAGGATCATGGGAGCAGAAGTGTCCATCAGCTGTACCCTTCGAAATCCCTCATTCCGAAGGGCCCTTTGAAGTGGCCAGTTCTGAGCCCTTCGGTTTGGAACGACCCTTCAGTATGCCGGCCATGATTGTTTTCACCCCGGTGTGCCCTTCGGAGGGCGATATATCCCGCTTGGAGCGCACCCACAGTGTGCCCTCTCTTCAGAGAGGAAGGACGTCTAGGTGATTGTGTGTTTCTTCAGTACGTGGCCTTCTGTCTGCAGTAGGGAATAGTGCTGGATATCACAGAGACATCAGACTTCATTTCAGACACTTTTCATTGAAGATGCTTCTCATTATTGCCATTTAGAAGTCTTACAGAAATCTTACAGACTCTGTGAGCTTTGTGTTGATGTGTATAGCTGAGCTCTACATGATGACAACATTCATTTCAGCACATGTACAGACTTACAATTCTTTCAGAATTAATATGTAAATAATGATCATGACTTGTCCAACACTAGACATTTTGTCCAGTCTGATGTTCTCGAGAAAGAGACTGTTTCTCATCCTAGAACACTTGAAGCTGACTAGCACCTGATGCTGTTGGCTATGTAAAGAGGAAGTGTGAGCGGCTCGTAGGACAGCGATGGGGCCGTCCTCATTCCTCAGACGCGTGTCCTGTGTTTAGCTCTGTCCTCCGGGGGTTTGCCATTACTGCGACGGGGCTGTAACAGAAAAGGAAGTGGGATATTTGTGTGGTGTGAAGGTAAATTAAGCTTTCCATTCATTGGGTGAGCAGCTTTTTGTCCCGGGCTGTTTTTCTGTTCTCATCCCTGCAAACAGCCTGTAGTGTTTCACAGAGCTCCGCTGCAGACGTCAAACACACGACCTGGGATGAAAAACACCTCAGAGACACGAGTCCTCTGAATGAAAAGGGAAATGTCTTAACATTTCTCAGAGAGAGGTGAGCAGGACCTGGCCTTGGCTTAGACAAAAGCACACTTTCACTGAGCGTGTGTTTACTCCATCTGACGCTTGGTTAATGCAGTTGCACAAAAGCACAGGTCACTGTCTGATGGAGGTGCCAGTGAATCCGTGTTTGGGTTTGAAGGCATTAAGAGGAAACGAATCAATGCTCTTAAGAGACAAACATCACTGTTGATGTCATGACTGCATCTTTCCTCAAGAGGTTTGTAACTTACAAATGCCTCTGCATTAGATTGAACTATTTAACTGAGCTCGGTGCAGGATGTGAACCGCACGACGGGTGAGCTTCAGTGCTTACTGGGACTGAACATAAGTAGCTTTCTGTTGATTTATCTGACATGGACATTTGTGTTGACCCTTGACCTGACGGATGATTGAACACCCTCTTCATCTGCTGTCCAACATCCATTCTCATCCAAACACAAGTGGATAAAGAGAAAAGCATCATTTAAAGCAGAAGTCTCATTGTTACCCTGCAGAGATCAGGAACGCCTTTCCTTGAAGTGACATCAGATGTCCCTCATTAGGTCGACTTTAATATAAAAAAAAAAAAAAAAAACTATGAACACTGACACAGAAGCCAGGATAGGTGTGGTATGTGCCATTATTACATTATTATTATTATTATTATTATTATTATTATTATTATTATTATGCATGCTAGTACTACTTAAATACTTCTACTATTATTCAGATTGTCATTGCTTTTTTTTTTTTTTTTTTTTTATAATTTCTGTTATTGTCATTGCTGTTCTACTGGTGTTTTGTGTTCACCGTATGCTGTATGTTTTGCACTCTTAATAAAAAATATATGTCTGACTCAAATTATATATATATTTGAGCCAGACATTTTAAGGTAATCCACTGAGTTTAAATCAAGAGAGTACAAAAGTAATTTCATATCATGCAAACCCTCTTTACTCTGCTCCTGAAGGGCTGTTCAGTGGTCAGGACCAAGGCTACAGCACTCATAGAATAAAACACGCCTGTCAGACAGGCTTTGCATGTTTATTTAAGCATTTTGCATCTTGTGATGAGATCAGAGAGGCTCTGGCTGATGAGGGGCATTAGACCCAGCAAGAGCGGCTTGAGTTCTGGAGCGGTTCCCGAGAGCAGGACGGGGCATGTCCTCGATGTCTTCTTCAGGGAGTGTTGGGAACATGAGCTCTCTGACATTTCATCTTCTCTCCAGCTGCGGTAAATGTCACTTCAAGTCTGGAGAAAGATGTTCGCTTGACTGGGTCGCCTCTCGCCACATATGTCAGCTCGCTGAGACCGGCTGCCTTTGATTGGGAGACGAGGCCGTGCTCGAGCGCTGGACCTCTGCTGTCTGCTGTCCTCTTAATGTGTCCTGAAACCACTGCGGCACGCTGTCGTTCTCATGGAAAGTGTGTTAGTGTTCATGTACGCAGGCTTCTGCTCTGGTTATTGTGCTAAAAGCCCCGGTCAGCAGGACCTCAAGATGCATTAGGAGCTGCTGAAGGCTTTTGCTGGGGTCCAGATGAAGCCGGTTAACCGTGATCTTGTGCGGTCACACCGGTGCATACACACGTTTGGTGATCAGCAAGATGGTAATAATCTGTGCCATGGACCTCAGCGCTCACTTCACAGTGTGAATCACATCGAGTCAGGTGTAGTCTTACCTGGAGAGATCGTCAGTCCATCACGCAGTGTTCCTGACTCAGTGTTTGTGCTCTTCTGATGTGAAGCGGTCATTGATATCCCGTTGAGTGACAGCATCCTGACACGGATCGGTCAGAAAGCCCACTGCGCTCACAACTGGTCAAGGACCCCATTCCACCATTAATCCATTTGCCAACTTTAATTTCACCGGCTATTCATCCTGTTTAAACAGCCCTTTCCCATCATGCAGTATTTATGGCCTACAGGATCTGTAGAGACGTGGAGCGAGGGAGCGAGACGGCTGTGGATAGGTGGTATTGACAGGTGGAGAGCGGCTCAGACGCGGGGCTGATTGAAGCTGCGGGGGTCCTGCAGACGGGCTTTTAGTGGGGCATCTGAGCCACGAGGAGACCGCATCCAGCCAATCTCCCGTTAGCGAGGCTTCACAGACCTGTCTGCCGTCTTCATGCTCCAACACCTTCCATTTAAACCTATTTGCGAGTACACTGAGGAGAAAACCTATCAAACGTGTGTGTGTGTGTGTGGAGAGAGGTCATGGCCCCCGATCAATAATTTAGCAGAGCGACATATTTTTCACATTTTGAAGTGCCCCCCCGGTGTTTTGATGGCTGGGAGAACAGCCGAATAGTGACAGGACAGACAGAGTTTGGAGTTTGAGATAAAACCTGTGGGGCGTCTGTTGAGATGAGAGTAAAAACCATGACAACGATATCAAGAGCACACAGAAAACACAAAAAAAAAAAGAAACACCAATGCGGAGGTTTACATGTGCTTTCTGAACGGCATAGACAGAGCAAACACAACCAAACACGTGAGGTCAAAGTCTGTAATGTAAATGCCATAAAGGTGATGAAGTGACTGAATGAAGCCTCGTGGAGTCAACACTACAGATGGAGGAAAGGCACCAGAGATAAAAACAACATTAAACTGCAGGAAGGAGGTCAGCGCTTTTAAAACAGGCCTCTGTTATCTCTCATTAGATGGGTGCGGAGGCTTCTGGGTAGGGACGAGCTCTTTGACTGCTGATATTAAACATTAACTCATCAGTGACTTTAATCAGAGCTCATTTGCATACGCAGTCTCTCCTGATTGTCAAAGGATTCAGGCACACTGGCAAGCGCTCGCCCTCAGACACGGTCAGAGCTGCTTATGAAGAGCCTCTCGCCCGGCCTGCGTCAGTGTCTTCGTCTGTGAGCGATCATCCACGATGAAGAATTCTCTCTAAAGTTCATTGTTTAGCATCTCGGCTCCTTCCTGCCTCGGGGCCTGATCTCAAGAATTAATGATGGATAGAGCAGATCCAAATAAAAGACTCACTAAAATGAGATGAAATATTTTGTTTACCTGAATATCATGTGATCAACATCATAAAACTGCAAACATGCGAATGTGTTGATCAATTACAGAAATACTGAAATCTCAGCGAGACTTCAAGTACATCTTTGAGCTCAGTGTGAACAGAAGAGTCTGGGAATCCCTGGAGTAAAGAATTAAGACTAGGCTGAAGGAATGGTTGAACTTCTCAGGAGACACCTTTTTTTTGTTTAATTGGTGTAAATAATGCTAATGTGGTCTGAAATCATTACAGATCTTTAGCAGAGACTCACACACAGTGCATTAGTGAGTATAGTGACCTTGCAGAAACAAGCTGTCTGTGGCACGCTTGTGATGTGTGGATTCCTGAACACAGTCAAGGGTTTGAGGAAGAGTTCTTGTTCAAATTAGTACAGCTGATGGTCTTTAGGCCAGAGAGAGCTGAATTAATCCGTTTCAGATTCCTTGAGCATCACATGCAAAAATTTAGTTTGACACTTTGACCTGAGCATGTTTTATTACATGCCTTTCTATCAAAGTTATCTGACATTATCAAGATTAATTTCTTCTGACACAGTTTAACTCTTGTTCTTCTCATATGAAATTACCATTTTCTAAACTATAGAGAATAAACTGTGGTAATGTGAGAAATTTTGAACGCGTCCGAATCATTTTTGGTTTGATCTGAGATGAGCTGAACTCCAGAAATCATCTCCACAAGTGAATGCAGCTCTGCGTTTGAGGTTAGCGTGTTTGGTTTCCATGCGTGTGATGCGTGTCGTATAATGCTCGGAGTGCGAGGGAGAAAGGTTTTCCCAGCATCTCTAAGCCCTGGGCATTAATATATTGATGCGTGAAGATAAAAGCTGGGGAATAAAGAGACAGGTAATTAAATTTGTCTGAAACTGAGACTAATCAGGGGACTCTAATCAAGGTCCACTTATCATTAGTCACAGAAACTTCACACAAACCAAACCAAGCCTTCTTAAGTGTATCCCAAACATGTGTGATGCTGCTTAAAGCTCAGAACGCATCAGTGCTGGTCACATTAGAGCCGGTCAGTGGATTCTCCATGTGCCACATATAGAAAACAGCTTTATTGTTGCCCTTGTGGTGTTTACTTGCTCAGCAGAAAGGAGTTTCCAGACAGAGTGGATTCATTTGAGTCACGGTGCGTGATCGAACTGTTTGTATGAGCTCTACAAAGCTCTTGCTGGAACACAGATGTGGTTTTCTCCGCTCACAGGTCTAATGAGAGTTAGCATTAATTGTCTGGGAGAATTGCGCTGGTAATTGGAATGATGGGAGATGCTCTTGAAGAGAATGGCTTGTCCTTAAGCACAGGGCTTTCCTCTGGATAATCACACAGATCGCTTCATTCATCCTCTTCACTTCTGTCCCTTCAAACCTCTCGCTCTTTCTCTTTTTCCTTCCGTCTGAGCTTCTCTCTGCTGGTGCTGTTGACATTTGCCCCGAAACTCTTCCTTTCTCCGTCTGTGAGCGAGAGACAAACAGGGGCCAGAGGGGCTGAGAGTCCCTCAGAAGGTCAGACGTAGCCCAAGCGTCCCGGCCAGAAGCCTGAATAATTATGGATGCTGTATTTGTGCGCTGGAGCCTGGGGTGTTAGTGAGTTTGACACAAATGTTCCCTGGACGAGCTTGAGTAATCTGATCCTGGGCATCAGTCGCTTCACTCGAGGTCTGAAGTCTTGATTTAGTTTAGGGGGTGTACTAAAAAAAAAGTGAAAAAGCATAATAAGACTCCTTTAAAGGAGCCATGTGTAATGTCTGGCAAAAAAATCAAGTCATACTCCACATTCCATACCAGATGGGGGCAGTATGCCTCAATAAAGTGAATTGGTCTACTCTAGAGTAACAAACGAGAAACGGCATAGTCTCTATGCTCCGCCCCTATCTTCACAACAACCCTAGAGCCATAGCCGAAGCCTAAAGGACGTTTTGCCTCCAGAGGAACGTTGGGTGATGTCAAGTGATTTTGAAACATGACATCTTCAAGCTACTCACCTTCACCTTTACCAGTGAATATGTTCATATTCGTTTTGTTCATATTACATTTTGAATTGTATATACACATTATTTGAATTAAATTAATTTGACAGACAGCATTCTGTCAACATCATTGGTCAACATCAGACAGCTGATGTTGACCAAGCTAGCGCCAACCAACGTAACCAGAGCTGCCAACTCTCAAGCATTCACCTTGAGACACACGCAATTGACTCTTTTCACACGCTTTCAAAAACTTGACCGCTCTGAATATAGTGAGTGAGTGCGCGCGCGGCCGGGGCGCTCTCTCTCTCTCTCTCTCTCTCTCTCTCTCTCTCTCGGGTTCATTATCATCGAAGACATTTCAAGCTTCTTAGGTAATGTTACATTTTAGCATCAGCTTGGTAGAGACGGGCTTTGGTAGATAACAGGTGAAAACCGGATCGGATCTGTGGGTAAGTTATAGCTAGCTTACTATCAAACGCAGCTACGGTTAGCCATCGCTAACATTAGCACGTTTATCGAACAGCCTTCGATACATTTCTATGTTATAACTTCCCGAAAAAAATACGCAAACATATAAAACAAACTTCTAGCGAAATACTAACAGCATCTTACTTACCAATCCAAAAGAAATGTTGCAAGTTCGGAGTCGAAGCTCATTTCTTTCAAGTTCATCAGTTGTCTCCAGCGGTGGAAAGCAGTGCCGATGTTTACTCTGTTTCGGCTCCTTTTCTTATCGGATTTGATTTGTGATTCCGAGCGCAGTTGCTTGACATCAGCTTCAAGTACGCCCACAAGCCGTGCGAGTGTATTGCAGGTTGGCTGGTGGTTATCTTGCCCGCATACCGCCTCCCATGGCCGAAACTGGTATTACGACACCTGTCGGGCAGTGGCTAGTAATGCTAATGCTAATTAAGGTTGATATCTCTGCAGCACTATAACTTGACATTTTTTTAATGACATCATCGCCCTTATTTCTTCTCATTCTTTTGATGCGTGTAGGTCATTTTTTGGATATTTTAACCTCAATTTTTACACATGGCACCTTTAACATCTTTTTCAAGGAAGACCTTAAGACTACTAGTTTTGATCATTTTCCGTCACATCACTGCAGGTGTTTCTGTAGAGCAGCTGGTGGCCCCAGTGTCTGGATTATATTAGACTCAGATGATCAATTTTAAACCATTTGAAAAGTAAGGATTGTTTGGAAATCTGTATTTATATTTAAATCTGCATCACACCACTGCTCACAAACAACGGGGACGCCAGAGTTGCACTTGCCTCAAGTCTCAAAGGTAAAATGCATAGTAAACATAACATTTTTGCCAAATGCATGATAGAAATGTTTGCACTGTGGGTTCTTAGGAGGTTCCTGTTCTTAGGGTTTCTGTGGGTCCTCAGTTTAATTGTCTAAATTTAAGATCATAGAAACTCTTAAATAGTTCAAAACGCCTCAATTATGAATTGTCTTAAATTTGGGGACAGAAAGACAAAAATTGCGATGTAGATTAATATGTAGATTAAACTTCAAAAGACTGAGTCAGGCCAGCTGCCGTTGCCGGGGAAACAGCTATATTTCTGCCTCTGAAGCGCCTCCTGCTGAGAGAGCGAATTTGCTTTTTCAGTAAGCCCTTCTGCTATTTCTGCTACATATTTTTAAATGTGAACCGGTGGATCGACAAGAAGCTCTAATGCATTATAAAAAATTAAACAATTAAGACACTAAGATATGTCATTTAATATAATAATTGATTGATAATAATTGATTAAATTAATATAATAATTGATACTTTTGACTCATCCCTTTTCTTAAAAATAGTTTAAAGGGGTCATATGATGCTGCTAAAAGAACATTATTTTGTGTATTTGGTGTAATGAAATGTTTATGCGGTTTAAGGTTCAAAAAACACAATATTTTCCACATACTGTACATTATAGTGTCTCCTCTATGCCCCGCCTTCTGAAACGCATAAATTTTCACAAAGCTCATCGTTCTGAAAAGTGAGGTGTGCTCTGATTGGCCAGCTATCCAGTGCTTTGTGATTGGCCGAATACCTCAAGTGTGTGATGGAAATGTTACTCCTCTAACATACTGTGATGTGTGTCCCGGTCAGAACACTGGCGTGACAAGACAAAAACAATAAAACCCATTACAAACAAGGCATTTGTTGCGTCCAGTAGGGACATAATTACTGATTATAATGACTTATACTTTGTTTTTACACGTTTACACGAGAAACGACAAACAAGCAGCTCTACTCTACACCAGCGGTTCTCAGTTCCAGTCCTCGCACCCCCAGCTCTGCATATTGTGCATGTCTCTCTTTGTTAACACCTGATTCAGATAATCAGCTCGTTAGAAGTGAGCTCCGTGCATGAACTGTGTTCACATTGACATGCTCCCTACACAGTGTTCACTGCTCCCTACTCCCTGAGCAGGGGACATCTGTTGAAGTTTACTTCACTTCAGAACATTCATTCAATGTTTTCACACACGGACAAGTGTGACATCATATACCTCTGTAAATAAATACAATCTAAATTCACGTCTCACACACTTCGGACATTCACTTCGAACTGGAATCATGGGGGAATATCCTGTGATGTCCACTTCGCAGGGCACTTACGTTCGAATAGAAACGTCTGAAGCTTTAAGAGAAACATACACAATGTGCAGAGCAGGAGGTGCGAGGACTGGAACTGAGATCCGCTGCTCTATTCTGCTCAAAACTCACGTTTGAATCATCAGTGAATCATCAAATCCTGTATATGTGTAAACGTACTTACAGACTGTGAGTAAGAAGCGCCGGTATTGTAGTCTTCTCTCCCAGGATCAGGAAACAGTCCTCCATAAAATGTGCAGCACACATCTGAATATTTGGGTTGAACTGTTCTGGAACAGTGTTGAAATACAACTTAACCACTGATTTCTAGTCACGTCCTCTTTTGGAAGACCAAAGTATTTTCGCTTTCACAACGAAACAGCGTCTTCATAACATGGCACCGGCGGCAACAGAGAGAATCAAAGTTACAACTTCTTTCTTTGCGTGAACATCTGTGCGGCGTTATGCAGATCTTCCCACACAGTGACGTAGAGATGTGGTGTGTGTTAGAACGAGCCGTTTCAGGAGGGTGTGGATGAGTCTCAACTTTTATAAAGAATATCTCTTTGGGTTTGAGGCTTTAGTCTTTGCAACTTTACAGATCTTATCTATTCACAAACAGCTTGTAACACTCCAAAGAGAAAAGAAAACTTGAAATCACATCATATGACCCCTTTAAAGACTGAAATGTGAAGTTTAAGTCTTAAAAAGGTCTTTAAAGGTATTAAATTAGATTTTTAAAATCCTGCAGACACCCGGTTATACTGTGGTACCATTTGCTATATATATATATATATATTTTTTTTTTTTTTTTAATAAGCCCTTTTTAACTGTTCTCTAATAAAAAGTAAGACCTCTAAACATTTGTTTGATGCAGATTTACAGACAATGCAATGAAGATGTTTACATTGGCTTGTTGGGATGATATTGCTGTCAACTGACAACAAAGTTTTCCTTCTGAATTGGCTTAACTGCACAAGTTTTCTAGTTAATAATATCTTTTAAAACAAATTACATTAATCATACTTTGATTTCCTTCAATAAAAAGGAAATTGAGTAAAACGATGTAAAAGGTGTGTAGACGTGGACTAGTAATCTGGGCCCTTGGTATAAATGAGTAGAACTGGCCCTCGTCACTATCAGTTGTCCGTCCCTGCTGTAGATGATGCATTTGCAGTTAGTGGCACTTCAGCTGCTTAAATCATACAGCTCTCAGCTGATCCAGCACTTAGTGTTAAAGCAGTTGTGTTCCTCAGAGTGATTCTTCATCATGTGTGATGTTGAGGAGGTGTGTTGGTACTGTATTAAGTGTTTAGATGCAGTTTCACCTGCTGGAGAAAAAAAAAAGAAAAACGGTGAAAAGTCCCGGTATTGAATGAGGAACCTGAGGCACACTTCTAGAAAAAGAACACCTTGTAATGTTTGATGACATCACATATCTTAAGAAGGTTAATTTATTTCTGTTTGAGTCTGTGTTTGATCACTCTTTTGTGATTGTAACTGCATGTTAAGCTCTGGTCATGCAGTCGTAGCGGTTGTTTCTGGATCTCACCGAAGCCCCCATCCTCGCGTCTCTCTCTCGCCTGCAGGAGGATTAGTGTGTGTGTGTGTGTGTGTGTGTGTGTGTGTGTGTGTGTGGTGGGGGGGTCGTCTCCTCCATCTAAAGCCCACTAATAGGCCCCATTGTCCAGCCCAGCACTCGGCAGCTGCTGCTTTGTGCCCGCGTCCTATTCGCTGCTCAGTAAAGAACTAGCTCCAGGTAGTGAATAGTCAAGGGTGCAGCTCATTTACCCCCCCATCTCTCCCTCTGGCTTTGGGGGAGGAAAGCCAGCTCCCACAATGCTTTGCATGCGGCAGCTGAAGCAAGAGGCTCAGTTATTATCTTTCTCTCTCTTTCTGTCAAAGCCGGGGAGAAATCCTATTAGGTTTTTATTTCTCACCTCTGTTGGAAGAGGCCAGGCTTTTGTGAGGCGCTGAACTTCTGATGTGAAGAGCTTGAGATGGAGTCACCAGACGCAGACGCCCTCAAACCCTTGTGTGCTTCTGGAGGAAATATCAGTCCATGTCACACGGGTTACTCTGAATATAGTGAACGTTCACACAGTTATGATGGGGATATATCAGTCTTCTGTTCACTCCCTGAAATGGTTTGACTAATTCTTTTAATGCTGTGTTTGGATATTTAGAGGTTCATGCGCCGGAGGCAAGTCAAAACTACACCTATAAACAGCTGATCCCTAATAAAACAAAACCCCTAATAACGCCAGAGCTCTTTGATCAGTGAAGTTGAAAAGTGTTATGAATCTTTTTTGGATATCTTTATATGTATACTCTAATACAGTGATTCTCAAACTTTTAACACCAAATATTTGGCTCTCTAAGTACCACCATAATGACTAACATTACAATACAGTAGCGTAACTATTCAGCTACAGCTCTGCACAGTTCAAAAACCAGACAGTTTTATTCCTAATAAGAATATTTATTGTTGTCAGACACTTTAACATTGTAAAGACACAGTAAATACACAATATTTACACTGCACTGTGCTTACAGACAGGTAAATAAAAAATAAAAATATGTAAAAAATGATTCTTAAACTGTGTTGTACCTAGAAGTTAAAGAAAAACTATACTGTACTAAAAAAAAAACAAAAGAAAAAACAAAAAAACAAATAAAGATTAAAACTAAAATGTATTTGTGTTTTAACTTTAATTTATGTTTAATTTAGTGATTCCTCTGTGTACCACTAGAGGGAGCTAATGTGACTTGTCTAATATGGCACTGTAATAACCAACGTTATATTTTCACTAATAACTCTTAACTAAGTTATGTGTGATAGAATCAAAATTCTTGTTTCTGCTGAATCCTTGCATTGCTTTTTTTGTTTTTTTTTTTCATTTATTTCAGCAGATGAAGGCTGTAATGATATTGTCCAACAGTAACAGCCTTGCACTTTTTTTCCAACAGTTTTCATCAGTTTGAATTACTAAATAATTAATGCATGTAAATTCTCCTTTCCTCTGTTTTCTATTGGAACAGGGGGTTATTGCAGGACAAGTTAAAGTGGTTATCTGTTTAAACAGACAGTTTTTGCTTTGTGTTAAAGTCCAACAAAACCAAGGTTCTAACTTCAGGTAGATTTTCAATGTTCGTTTCTTCAGCTCGTCTCCTAAAGCGAGTCACATCACTGATTTTTTTCATTTTGAGCTTGATGAACTGAACAGATGCTTCAGACTCTGACAGTCCATTTGGTGTCGTCCTGAACGAGCGGCTGTTGTTTTGTCCAAACCAAGTAATGTCTGTATTCTGTTTCCTTAAATGTCACGTCTGCCTGAAATGTCTGAATTGTCATTCAGCTGCTCTTGGACACATGCATTGTGAGAATGATTTACAATTCAGTTTCCTGCTCCACTGTGTGATGGCAAATTATGGAGAAAATGGATGGAATTAAATGTTCTGTGCTGTGACACGTAGGACGACACCGACCCGGCCATTCACGCCTTCAGTCACAGAAAACAGCCAGAAACCAAAGGCTTTGTTTCACAGTTTCTTTACACTGTGAGCGTGACGCTAATGCAGATCAGGACCGGTGGGTTCTGAGCGAGTTAGCGTGTTAGTTAAATCTTTTTCGTTTTGTGAAAGTCCTCAGCACTGGATGAATGGCAGAGATGCGGCGAGGTGTTTAAGAGCTAAAGGTCAGGGAAGCTCGGTCATCATGAATCCTCAGCACACACACACACACACACACACACACACATCAGAAGCTCTGATTGGCTCTGTTGTTATTATTCCTAGTTTTCCTTTGTTTAATTGACTCATCGTGGCTCATCTTTTATACTGCATATTAATAAATTGTTCTGAGGTTCCTGATCGGATGAGAAACATTTCAGGCCATTGCTAAATAACCAACACGACACATCAGTTTAACCCCAAATCTGCATGAACTTCCTCCTTCACTGACTCACAGAAGCAAAGAAAAATCAAAAATCATCTGTTCAGGGCTCCAGACTAACATCTGAGAGCAGCGCCGCTGAGTTCTACAGAGGGTGTGGGGGGTGGGGGTGTTCATTTAATCTTAAAATCACTATTGGTTTGCATTAATAAATACAGTTTATACAGATTTGACAGTAAAGCACAAAGCTTGAGTTAAGATGCATACAAAATGTACTTTTATTAACAACAGTAACAGGTGCAAAATCTAGTTTTTATATATAGAAACTCTATATATTCCACTCTTATTAAATGGACTATTATTTTTCTAGCATACGGAACTGAGCAACTTCAGTGATTGTGTGTGATATAGTAGCAAATCGAAGAAAAGTTTGTCATACACAAAAAAAGTGACAAATTCTAAAAGTCTGATTTCTTGATGATTTGATATTTTATAATAGTGATTGTATAATTTCAAAATATAGAGAAAAAACATAAATGAATGACTAATAAGCCAAAAAGTGCTCCTCTGCAGCTGTCTACTGGTTATAATTGTGATTTGATGTATTTTTTAAAATTTTACATAAATGTATGTTTACCACAAAGTATATTTTGTTCATCCCATTAAGATAACATTCAAACTGGATCATTTTAGAGCATTGAAGTGCTGGAAATAGCTGTGTGAAATGCTTGAAAGTCATTGAAAAGTGCTTGAATTTCTCTCTCAGAAGGTTGTGCAAACCCTGAAATGAATGATGTAATACATTCGAGTATTTCTACCACAACAGAACAGTTAGCATTACTGCTTCTGGTTTCCTGACGCATGTCAGCGCTGTTTATATCAGAGATTTCTGTGCAGAATTTGAATACTTCTCAGTAAATCTCGCTGCAGCTTTGTCATTGTGCGGTGAATTCAACTGCTTCTCACTGGATCTCGCAGCACTGCTGCATCTGTGCAGTAACAGTGTCACCATTTCAGCTTTGCTCCCGAGTAAAGCCACCAGTGGTCTGAAGGACATGTGCTGCGGCGTCACACATACACACTCAGATTTGTTAAAAAAAATCTATGCCAATTATCACAGCTAATTTTTATGCAAATTACGGGCCAGAGTGCATTTCTTAGCTAATGAATTGGCTTGTAACAGAGTAAATGAAATGGTACGGCCCTGTGGGGGATCTTGGGGTTTGTTGCGACGGCATCTGAGCTCAGAGGATGAGCAGAAACATGAGATGCTGATGGGGGTGTATCTGATGTGTGTGTGTGTGTGTGAGCAGTACAGTAGCGTCTGTATGGTCTTACAAAAGACACACATGCGTCGTGTGATTCAGTGCTCTCGTTACTGCTGTGCTGAAGATATAACAATCATCCTGTGTTCCTGGAGTCTGTTCCTGCACCAGCCTAAACCGACTTCTTGAGCGTCGGCCGCACGTCTCGCTGCTCCTCAGTCTAGACCAGGGTTAGGCTCACAGGAGATTTCCATCAACTGTTGCTCATTACCTGACATACTTTAAAAAGAATGCTTTTTTAATATCATTTATTATATGCAGACATCATGTGATATGACACTGGAGTGTTCACCCTCTGGTGAGACACAGGCCACTGCTCGGGTCCTTTTGAAAACGGATGATATTCAGTTCTTCATGTACTTGCTTCATTAACACAAAGTTACACTGGAGTCTATGAACAGCTCAGGTTTTACATTACATTTACATTTACATTTAGTCATTTAGCAGACGCTTTTATCCAAAGCGACTTACAAATGAGGACAATGGAAGCAATCAAAAACAACAAAAGAGCAATGATATATAAGGTTTTAAATAAGGTTATATATATAAGGTTTTCCGGTGGGATCTCTGAGATGTGTTGGTGATTTGTTGGCACAGTGTGCTCTCAGAAGTGCTTTCTGTGTGTGTCTGAATGGACGAGTATCATCAGCAGCTTCAGCAGTGTGAGCTGTGAATGCTTTATGAGCCTCTGCCTCATCAGTGATAACTACAGACCCGCTGGATCAGACGAGAGCGGTTGTGAATGTGTTGTAGATGGTGAACAGAGGAAGACGTGCCTGTGACTAAACTAATCTGTGTGTGAATACAGATCTACAGAGTCTAGCCTGCGGTCAGCAGATGTTTATCATGCAGATTGAGAGAAACAACATTGGGCCGGATTATGTAAAAACAGCAGTGAGTGAGATAGGGATGATCTGGTACGGCTCATTATTGCTGTAAATATTCAGACAAGACACACAAGCGTCTCCCCTCCCCGCTGTCTTAGCATGATAATCATTAGACCGCCAGCAGCCCATCGAGTCTGGTCTAGATCACACTCTCCTCTCACTCCTGCTCCTGCTCCAGGAGGATGCTTAAGAGGAGTTTGCCCATGTTTTTATTATTATTATTAAACGCACACACACACACACACACATTTTGGATGTCTGTCTTATCTGACCCATCCGTTTCAGGTCTCAGAGTCTCTGTTAACAACCAGGAACGAGGTTGACCAAAGCAATGATGATGGAGAGTTTTGTCATGGCAAACACCACTCAATACAAACGTCCAGTCTGGACAGCAGTAAATGGGTCAGCAGGACTTTGGTTTTTGGTTACAGTGGGACTGTGTTCAGGGCTGATGGAATCAGACTCTGTTTGCACACCATCACTTTAAGAACATTAGATTATATTAATTAATCTCAGGCCAAGCTCAGCTTTAAACAAGTCTGTGTAAAAGCCAATTAGCAATTTAGCTTTATTTTCACTGGAAATATTTACTGAAGCGCTAAGTGTATTGTGTATTGTAACAGTGCAGTTTAATGACCTCCCAGTGAGTTCATCTGATCCTCTCTGACGTGTTCTTCAAAACGCAGCTTCCTCACAGAGCGTGTGCGGTCTTATGAAAGCAGGTTAAGATAACAAACCGTGGGTCAGCAGGATCTGTAGTGCAGTGATGCTGCTGGACACAAGGACACACCCCGGCCCTGTGAGCGTCAGGTCGACTCCCTGACCCTGGACGGACAGAGAGGACTGAGCTGAGTGCTTCAGCGCAGGAAAGGCAGGGCAGCTGTTTCCGGAAACGACACACATCCTCACGCACTTGCTCCTGCCTCACGCTCTTTCCACACCGCCCCGTTTCCATCCCTCGCTCACATTCCCCTTCTTTATTGCTGGAAAAAGGAGTGGCCCGTATGCGGATGACATCAGCACATGTCGCATATCCAGGCATAACCCAGGGTTCAGGTGCTGGGGAGGTGTGTGCTCATCCTGTTTTCACCACATGCCTAATGCCAGCCTCCCCGCTGTGTCACAGGGGTTAATTGACTGTTTTGTGAGGTTGCTTATATTATATTGTCCCGTGGTGCCATGACCCGGCCCAGCTGAAGCAGTCACCTATGACTGAGATTCACGACTGTGTTATTGCACATTTGCTGTGACCCCTGTGCATGAGACATTAAACATGAGCTGCGGCGCAGGGATGGTGTGTTAGGTGACTAGTTGGGTCATGTTCTCTGGCATTGTTCAGGATGTGTTCGATCTAGAGATGTGACGTGGCTCCCTCACTATACAACGACATTTTACTGTAGGCAAAGCTGCCCAGTCTGAGCTCCTCTGTGCTGTAACCCCCTGGGGTCGAAGCCCGCACTGGTGTGGTCTGTCTCATATTTTCTTGATGACTGTGAAAAGAACTAAAAATACTCCTTCATTTTTGATTGTACAGATAAGAATAAGGTATCATTTGAAACTGCAAGGGTCTACTTTTATTTGTGTATAGTCATAATGTCACAGAGCTACTCCGTGACCATGCACAGAGACGATGGGGCACGTTCCCTCTTTTCTCACACATGCACACACAACATATATTTATAAGGACTTTTATGATGCTGGGGAGGCATAAAAGGGTTGTCTTTGTTATATGTGTTTGGTTATCGTGTGTGTTAAGTCTAGTGTAAAAGTCTGTACATGTTTTGTTATATATTCTAACGATTAACAGTTTACCAATTTAGCATTTGAGTTTACGAATAACTACGGGACACAGTAATACAGTTTATGGCATTTATTGATGCAAGTACAATAGATATTCTTATTAGTTGGAAGCATCATTTGTTCAAACCTTGGTTTATTTATACATATCATTCCCGCCACTTGAACAAACACCGGTATGGTTTCTGTGGACATCACTGGGCGAATCCATGTTACATCTGTGAACAAATGCAAATCTGATTGTGTCTTGTGTTGTTGTTTTGCTTAGGAGAAACTGTGTTTACATTTAGGCTATGTATGTCTTGTGTAGAAATGTTTGTCTAGATGTATGTGAAATGTTGTCAGATTTACCGATAGTATGGTGTGTTCTGTAGGCGGGGTCAAGACATTACGATGATGATCAAAGTAATCAGTAGACAGGTGAAGGTCTGGTGAAAGTAGTGTGAGCGTGGTCCAAGCTCCACGGCCAGGGACAGTGTGTGCTATTAGCAGCCTCAGAAGTCCGTTTAGTGCAGCAGTAGACTGCTGGCTTGTACATGTTTGCTGTAAATATTGTATAGTTTCATTTATTTATTTTTTTTGGTTTATTTTTGGTTTGTAGCACTATTTTTTCTGCACTGTGGAACTTTTGACATGTCCTGCCTTATAAAATTAACTTCAACGGATTCCTGCTTGTTCTGGACACCTTTTTATCTCCAACCGCAAGGGTCATCGGCGACACATAATCACAACAAAACAGTGTGTTTTTGTAAAATAAAGAAAATAACAGGGTGTGCTCTCTGCCGTCTCGGTCTCTGTCACCTCTCTTCACAGACACGCAAATAAAACAACCTGAATCTCAGCAAATACTTGCCTCAAAGACATGAGAAATATATGTATAGAAAGCTTGAAATGTTTACTTTTTAATGACGTCACGTCCAAAAAATATTCTCTGTTAAATTAATCCATATGAAACCAAGTCAATGTCCAGTTGCCCCGTCTCAACTCATTATCTCTAATGCGATCACGCACATTTCAGATTCTAAACATCCACGTGAGACGTGCACGCATGTAAATGCCCACATCGCGTAAACGAACAGTTCGAAAAGTTTGCGCTGAGAGAAATAACCCAGAATTAACCTCAGAAGAAGAACACAACGCGATGCGTCACACAGCTGGATCCTGTGAAGGTTTTGACAATCGTGCAATTGTTGCACAATAGCTTACACAGCACAAGCCTGATTTGATGAGCTGTATGTGTGGTGGGCTTTTACACCGAGTTCACACACACTCTGTTTGCAGTGTGTATGCAGTCTGTGTGTGGTATGTAAGCAGTGCAGAAGCAGCACGGACTGTGTGTGCTTTCACACAGGAGTCTGCTCCTGATCCGTGGCTGTTTACTACAAACACAACATTTATCCATTATTTTGATTTTTTTAAAATCCAAACATTGTTACTTACAATACTTCGGCATTGTGATTCTTTTTTTTTTTACACAGTCCAGTAATACAGTCTTTCATAGACATGTTTAAATGCAATAAATATAAGAAACATTATTAAATGCTTTTTACTTTTGCATTTACTTCTAGATTTATACATTAAGTTGCTCAAGCCCCAAAACACCCTCATACCCCAGAGGGTTAAACTTTTACTGATCAGTACACACACTAGTAGGGTTAGTCAGACTCTGAAGACCACCATCTGTTGAGTCTAATGTCCGAGATATCATATATTTGCTCTATCCATCACAGTCAGTCGAATCCTGTCAGATTCAGCATGATCCACACCCTGACACACACACACACACACTCATTTCAGTCATTTTCGGTCCAGACTCGTTTCATTTGGTCAGCTGTGATCAGATGGAGCGATGCTGAATCATCTGTTAGCTGCTGAATGGTGCTGAGCGATAACGGCTTTATAATGATCAGCTGATGTTCAGGAAGCACTAACCTTCTCTTCCCCTTAGCTGGCACTGTATTAATAATGCAAGCAGAAGGACACCCATCAGAGCCGCTGCTAATGGCTTGATCTGGACGTAATGCTGACTTCAATTATAAGAATAGACACAGGCTCTCTTTCACTCGATCACTATGTTTAAGTCTCATTATGGCATTGCTAATCACGTCTCTGCATGTTAAGCAGCATCCAGCAGAGCCGCTCAGGTTTGATTCGTGATCATGAAATGATGGAGCCTTGAGTGTTTCCCGACCGGCTGCTGATGCTCGGTCAGAGTCGTCATTACGATGTCTCTCACAGTTCAGGAAAGCATGGAAGATTGAGCACCCGATGAGGCAGCGTTCATTATTTGCTGCTCTGGAGAACACATTGAGGCTGAGATGCTTTAGAGTTTATCTCAGACCTTTGCCTGAACTGGTTCCCATTTGTAGACAGAAGGACACGTGCCATTCATTGTAGTTCTCTGAAGAACAGTCCAGTGTCAAGCGCTGTGCATGAATCTAGTGAGCTGCTTACTACACTTACAGGTCAGGGTCTGTATTACAGAAACATCCCAGCTCAGAATCCTGTCCTGTCTGTTTAGAAACTATGGTCGCTTTAGAGGGATTTTTTTTCAAATCCTAAGCCATTTTCTATTCAATACAAACACCTGCTGTCATTGAATTCTCTGTATTGCATATCTTTATGTGTTCAGCATGACTGGTCTTGTGTTGCAGAGGGCGTCTGTGAGATCTGGCTGACCAGCGAGGACACGGGTGCGTACGGCAGGGACATCGGCACGGACCTGCCCTCTCTGCTCTGGGAGCTGGTGAAGGAGATCCCGGAGGGAGCGATGCTGCGCTTGGGCATGACCAACCCTCCGTACATCCTGGAACATCTGGAGGTGCGTCCTCTTCCTCTCACTAACCACCTGACTACCCATAGTGCACTTCACTCTTAAGATCTTACAGCAGATCAAACCTTACTATCATACACTAGAGGCGCACCATCACGGAAAAATTATGGTTCACACTCTACTTCGGTTTTGAAGTCACGTTTCAGTATAGTGTCAGTGTGTGGCAAGTGGGGAAAAAATATAAAATAGTTTTTTTTTTGTTTTTTTTGTATGGTTCCTTTGCTTTTATTTTTTTATTTGGTTCACTGGGGGGGGGGGGTGTCATGTAACTATTGCTAAAACCGATAAAGCGTAAGATATAAGTTATGCACTGAGGAAAACATGTCTGAAATGCATTAAGCATTTCACATATCTGACAGGAGAATTATAACTGAGGACACATACTAAAACTTTTCAATACAAATATGTGTACTATTACACCTCTATGAGGCACACGTGCTCTGTCTGGTACTTTCAAACTGCAGTGTGTTTGGCTTTTCCTTAGATTTTCACTGTGTGTGTGCTACATTCATTCAATTAGGTGAACTCACTTTTTTGTTCCTAGTAAATGGCAAATTATTACGGCGTCTGAGTAGTTTTAGTGTAGATAGATTGTTCTCTTGTTTGTGTGAGCAGGCCTAAATTGTCTCTCGTATCATTATGGTTGATTTCTAGCACACAGGAGCGGCGACTCATTCAGTCGCATCATTCTAGAACAATACCCAGAATGCCCTGCGCTCCCCCCCGAGCCCCAGATGCCGAGGACACTGGTAATCCCGAGAAGTGCTGGGAGAAGCAGTTTTAATTTGCAGAGGGTTAATTGAGGTTGTAATTTTGTCCCCCGATGTATAGGTTTCGTTTATGCACTGTTACATTCAAATTAAAAAGTGATGATTTTTTTTCCCCCTAAATGAAAAGAAATAACAATTATGTTATTTTTAGATGTGTGGGTGTTTTTGTATGTGTTATAGGGGGGTTATTTCTTTTTATGTGTTAATTTGATTGCCATCATTGGACTATTTGTCCTCATTTCATTTCTACATGCTCAGCAAGTATTTTTAATTGCACGTCATTGTTTGTCTTACGGGAAGCAGCGGAGCCGAGTTCACGATCACTGCTGCGCTTCTTTCTTCAAGAGATTGACGATCTCTCTTGACTTCTGCTGCACGAGCGGCTCAGAGTGTAGTGTTCACTCAGCGGGCGTCTCTGTAACGGGAGGTGAGGCACATGGAAGGTACTCAGGCTGCGTCAGACACTCTGTAAGAATGAGACAGAATGGTTTTCACCGGTGATGGAAATATCAGGTGGTGTCTCGAGATCACGTCACATATAGACAGATGGGCTGAAATCACTGTCTTAAAACTCACCAGCTCATGCTTCCATTTCCTAAATCATCACAGGGTGGTTTAAGACGCGCTAACACTAGAACTTTCCTCTTCTTATCAGAAACCATCCCCCTGACTTTACCAGATCCCCTCCATTTACTGGCTCTTAAGTGATTTCTGCGAGTGGAGAGCTTTCGCAGCGCTGGTAAATGACTGTGTGATTCTGTCTGACACTCTTTCTGACGAGTCATTCAGCAGCATTAGAGGTGTTTAGCAGAGCAGATGTGTGATTAATGGAGCCTCTGTTCGGCGTTTGAAATGGCAGAAGCACCTGTCAGACAGGAGAGGACTGATCAGCGTGGTGTGAGAGAGAATGAAACCTTCCCCTCTCACTTACAAAATTGACTCTTTCTGAAGAAAATGGTTCTCGAGCACTAATAATTGAGCTCTTATGTGCAGAGAATACGTCCTTCAGACAGGTGTGCACATGCACAGATATATTCATATAGTGCTTGTGTTCAGGGTTTTGGAGTGGTGCATGTCTTAGTGAACACTAATGAGAATAACGCATTGATGAACGCCGGCCTCTTCGTTAGTTTCGAATGATCAGGTCGTGTGTAATCACTGCAGGTAAGGAGAGTTTTCACCGTTACGTTCAGTCTGATCAACAGAGCGAGTGAGAAGCAGAGCCCAGTTTAAATGCAGAAGAGCTGGAGGCCCAACTTTCACTTTAATCTGCTGCTGATTACACACATCTCTCTTTGAGGTCATCTTATTTCAGGAAGCAAAACTTGGTGGCCTGAAAATCTACCTTTCCCAAAGCCAAAGTGTATTGCCTTCATTCAGCAGTCATGAAATCTGACCCACCGCACCGTACAGGAATACTATAAGAGCTGTGGGGCTGCTGAAATCCAAAGACAGGCTCTCAAATCATATCTTTAAACTGAAATACAAGCGTGTGCTCACTGCTCCAGCGTATACCTGATCACCATCCGAGCCTTGACCTCCAGGCCAGTAGTGTCCTCTCGTAATGTGCACCGGAGTACATTAGCCTGCACATTTTTCCTTTTGAAGAACCTTTTAATTGGTGGCCAGCATGTGTTTAATTCATGGCTGCTTCAGTCCAGCGGGTCACGGCAGGCCTTTCTGAGAGCGCTTAGCTTTGATCCGCTGTAGTGCTCTCTCTCAGTGAAGCACCCTCACACCTTGATGACTAGAAGAGTGAACAGACACCCCAGATGATAAGCCTGATGACCTTGTGTTCAAACGGTCTTGCTTTCCTTCGTTCACCTTCTTTTTGTGAATAATTCCCACTAATTCTGCCTTGATCCATTAACATGGGTGCGTACAAAAAACCGCAACGCACACACACTGCAGACGGCAGACGCACTGTAAAATCTCTGTGCAACACCAGTTAATGCTATATAAGATAATACACCTCCATTGATGTTCTGTGAATCTTCTCGGGTCAACTCATAATATCATTTATGGTGGAAAAATAGAAGTATTTCAGACTTTTGTATGACAGTATATGAAGATGCTTATCTTTAGGTTGCTAGGATGTTCTGGGCGGTTTCTAGGGCCAAGTCTTAAAGTAAACGTCTCCTCTAAACACATGATTTGAGGAGTCATTCATGTCTGTGGTGCTTAATGCATCCGCGTTTGCTCAGATCAGTAACCCCAGTCATGAGCAATACTGATAGTTATTCTTGACTAAACCGCGGCTAATTAAAGCCTGATGTAAAACAGAGAAATGAGATGAAGGTGTGAGGGAACTGAGCAGGCCTCTCGCTGGCTGACCTTGAATCTAGAGAGCGATGTGTGAACATTCACAGTTCAGTCAATTAACGCTCCGGCTCTGGAGACTCGCCACCATTTGTATTTGGAGCGGCCGCTAATTTCTTCTCAAACACGGGCCATTTTCATATTAATGAACCGCCAGAGACTGTCTGTCCATTCGGGGCTTAGTGTAGCATTGCATGGGCAGTAGATGAGAGTTCTTCAGTGTAGCTGGAGGACTGAAGCGATGAGACTATAGTGCTGATGGTTCTGAAGCGGTTTGTGTTCGGTGTGTTGGCGGCGCAGGTCTTCAGTCACAGATCCGGCCGCGTCTCTCTGGCGTGATCAGACTCTCCTCTCTGATCCTGCGCCGTCACTGGCCTCCACTTGTCTGCTTTCACAACTCGTCATGGAACAATCATGTTTTGAGCCGTTTATTGCTGGAATTAGATTTGTTCTGTTGCTCCATTGTGAAGTGAACAGAGTTGTATTTCATGGACACATTCGTTTTCAGAGAATGACTGTTATTACACCAATATATGCATGATGTAATGTAATTAGCTTTAATATTGTCTGATCCAGTATCAGCTCGGTCATTAAACAAAGCTTATTAGAGAAACTTTCGACTGCAAAACCATGCGGTGAAATGTAATTTTATTTCATTTTTACAGCTTGTACAGTGTTATGTGAGAAATATTGTAACAATATTTATTGGTTTATACTGTAATTGATAATACTTTTTATCGAAAACCAACTTGAATACACAAATTTCTAATAATTTTGTTTTAAACTAGAGTTTTATGTGATAAAAGGGTTAGGGTCCTAATTATTATTCTCTACGAAACATTTGGAAACACGTGACATTATTTCTCATGATCTTTAACAACTTTTGATCTAAAAGCTAAATATACATGAAACTGTTTATTAGAAAGATTTTGTTCGTCACATCATTCCCAGACCTCCGTTTATATTCTTTCTGAGATTTAATCACTGCTCTGTCATGTCTCTGGTACTTCTGAGAGCAGAATCAAACACAGCTGACATCTGATTCTTGTGGCAGTTTAATTAGCACATGATTAAAACATGATTTGGTGTCCCATTGCTAACGTATACTCTATATATTGCATCATTGAACATTATTTCATCAGAACGGAGTTCCGGATTTTAATTTTTTTAGTTCTTATCGTGTCACTAATGCTTCTGTTTGTGAATAATAGTATCTGTCTGCAGAGTTCAGAATGATTTCTTCAGGCTGAATGTTCAGACACTCAGTATGTGTTATATCCCGTCGAGCTCGTTAGAGGAGGCTGTTTAATGAGTGTTTGCACTGAACTGTTTAGACGGTGAAGATAATCTGATTGAGGTGATACTGGGGCTGTGGTTTGCCACTGTTTGAAGCTTTGGCCAACACTTTAATGTGTGTGTGCTCATGGTGGAGGGCTAACAGAGTCACTTACACAGAAACACTAAACACAGGTTTGGTATCTGAGAATGAACTGTGTTCGTTTCCTCCATCCTCCTTCGTGTGCTGCTTTATTTGCATGAATAAATGAGTGTGTAAGCATCGCCAGCCCGAGGAGAAACTCTTCTAAGACACAGAGCTGTAATGACTGGATCAGACGTCTGCTGTGATGAAGGACGAGGAGAAGAGCAGGTCTTGTTTAGACTCGGATCTGCTGTGTGTGTGTGTGTGTGTGTGTGTGTGTGTGTGTGTGTGTGTGTGTGTCTGAGAGAGATGATGGATCATCAGTGATTGATGTGTCTCATGATAGACGCTGTTAAATCGTTCTCATCTTGCCCTGCTCAGCTGTCACTCATCTCGTCTGCCATCTGCCAGAGCCCCTCCCCCTCAGCATACAGGACGTGTGATTGGCTGATCAGAATCGTGGGAGGCCCCGTCTCTAATGAGTTTTGAGCACACATTAGCATAAGCACATAAATTAATGTTTTCCTTGTGCAAATAGCATGCATATTAAAGGATGCTTTGGGCTACAAGGTGCAGGACATACAGACATGAAGAATAATTGCGTTTGTTAATTAACGCTTGTGTGTTTCTCCGGCTATCGCGTCTGATCGGATCTGATACTCCAGAGGGATGTGTGCGTCTGCTCGGAAATGAAAGTGCATTTATGCTTCTCTTTGTCAGCTAATGGCCATATTCTCATACTGAATATTCAACACTTTAGAGCAATCTGCATAATCTTCCAGGTTAGAGGATGGATTACAGTGAACTCAGCATGATCCTGACCAGTGAGAGGTGATGACCACGACACTCAGAAATGACCAGAACAACACAAAACAAGCCTCTGAACATCAGTCTCATCAGGTTTGATGTGAGGAGGAGTATCTGTTAGTAACCTGAAGCAGACAGACTAGCCTCTAGTACCTGTTCACATCTGGCACATCTCACACGTTGTTTTCATTCAAATCAAAGCATAAATAAATGTAGAAAAGGTATCTGTGTGGTGTGGCTGACACAGAACTGTATACGCTGTTTGTGTTCAGTGAATATTCTCCAAACAGGAAGAAAAGGGTCTGGAAAGAGGCTTTCGTTGTAAAGCAGACGTTGCTACACTTGTACTCTGTCACATTCTTAAAACCTAGGAAGTTGCTTTCTTGTTTTCAAATTTTAATTTGTATTTATTTTCATATTAAAGATGTGTAACTGTCACTCTCTCTGGAGTGGGTCTGCAGTGGTTCAGCTGTAAAGCAGTGTTTGGAGCCTCTGGTCTGTGATCACGTGACACTCGCTCCACTAGTAATCAGTCACTATTCTTTAAAGTAATTAATTAGTTTAATTCTGATGGTGTAATGTAGGAGCACACGCAGAGACACGTGGTGCGGTGGAGGGCTTGAACACAATAGAGTTTAATTGTGATGACGAGCAGTAATCAGCGCTTCCTCTGAAGGAGACTGAGAGACAGACACCGGCTGTGCTTTATTCATTACTTATTGATTTGATTCACTGATTCATTTCCTGATACAGTATATATAAAATACATTTAAGATCATTACTGGATGAGCATGTTCAGTGTGTGTATATATATATATAAAATGTATTATTTATTATAATCATTTAAAGTTTGAGGTTAGTAAGATTTTTTTTTTTCATTCATTTATTTATTTATTTTCTTTTGTAATGTTTTTGGTCTTTTCTCACCAAGGCTGCATTTATTTGATCTTTTGTAACATTTATGTTTGTTTTATGTATTTACTGTCACTTTTGAACAATTTAACATGGCCTTGAAGACAAAAAGCATTAAAAAGCATCTTAATATTGAGCAGCAGTGAATGCAGACGTGTGGAGCTCCTCAGGTGTGTGTGTGTGTGAGTGTCTGAGATGATAATGTACGCTGGTCCAGTGACCGCTGTCTGAGGTTTGTTGTGAGATGTGATGATGAGCTCAGGTTCGGTGTAGATGGGTCTCAGTGTGTCGTGCTGGTTCTTGGTGCTTCAGCTCTGTATTTGGAGAGTGTAGACGTTATTCCAGTCATTTATCCTCTTGATCTCTGGTATTTAGATATAGATATCTGCTTCTCTGACCTTTACTGATGGCCAGGATCTGCTCTGAGTTTGCCGTTCAGTTGTATTTCTATGTGCTGTGTTCCTCTCTTGGGGGACATGAAAGGAAGACTCTGTTCTCACATCACAGGAACAAAAACACAAGAACTTAGCGTGGATGTTTTTCTGAGGTGTTTGATGTTTCTCTGAGCACTCACAGATGAACTTGAGTTCAGATTTACAGCTGCGCTGCAGTGAAACGTTGTTAACGCTGGTGTAGTTAGATTTAGTTTGAGTTATGATGATCTTATGTTGTGGGAGGGAAGCTCTCCACACACACACACACACACACACACACACACACACACACACGTCACACTGCTTGACCCTTCATTAACAGCTTTATATTAGCAACATTTCAGTTGTAATCTTGTTTCAAGTTGCACATGTGGCATATAGTGCATATTAGTAATTCAAGAAATAGAGGTTTTTGTCTGTAAACCAGCGACTGTCTTATATTTTGCCCACAGAGTCACATGTGCTCCTAAGTAGAAACATTTAGAACGCATAAAACCATCTTCAGGGTCACAATGATAATTCTTCAAATGATGTGTTTTCCCCGTAATTAAAGGAATGCAAGGAGACATTTACAAGCAAAATGATTTTGTTTATTAGAATGCAAATGTATACTAGATTTTTAAATTTTCTGCTTTAAACTGTATTTAATAATTATGCAATTATTCAAAGGCCCTCTTTGCTTAACTGTAGGAACCAGATTATTATGGCAGCACTAGTAAAATGTATTTGTGACGGGCGGCTCAGACAGAAGCTACAAGAGTTTACTCAAATTACTAACTGCCATATACTGTTTACATAACCAAAATACCAATAATAACCATGAAAAACTTTATTATTTATTATTTCCAGCTGCTCATTCAAAATATGAGGGAGATCAAATAAGCACAATATATACACAATACAATAAACATTACTGTTACATCTACTGTTGATTATGACAATCAGTTAGAATAAATGTATTAAATGTAAATGTTAAGCACCGGTTTAAATGTGCAGCGCTTACACTTATTTAATGAAATCACAGCCTTTTGAAATTTAATAATCACATTATTGACTGTATTGCCATTCACGTTTGTTTTTTTTGTTTTTTAATCCCCAAATTTAAGACCTCATGATATGATAATTCAGATGTGTTATACCATTGGTATTTTCAAGAGACTTTACAACCTTAATTTTCAAACTGATTTTTATTTATTTATTTATTTAAATACACAGATATTTTTCGCATACATGCTCAGAAATATGTTTTTACAGTGAAACCCTGTGAACCATGAGAGAAAGCGTGCTACAGGGACTGCGGTGACGACTCTGTCTGTGTTGTTCCTCAGGAAATGGGCAGAATCCTGCAGCACCCGCGGGTCTACAGCTTCCTCCACGTGCCGGTGCAGTCGGCGTCTGACAGCGTGCTGATGGACATGAAGAGAGAGTACTGCTGCGCCGACTTCAGACGCGTCGTGGACTTCCTGAAGGAGAGGTGAGGACACAGAACACACAGAGATGAGTTTTACTTGAGCTCAGGCTGGGGTTTGTCATCCATGTGTTCAACATAGCGCTCACCTTTCAGTGACTAATCACTTCTTTAGATCAGAATGGGTCACCTGTGAAATCATGAGTGCACAACTGTATAAAATCTAAACATTTAGTGAAATAACTTTATTTAGTGGGGAGCAAATAAAAGTGAATAAATGTAGGGCTAAATCTGGTAAAATGTTACACATTGCTATCTGTATTGTTGTAAAATACATTAATGAAAACAAGTAAATGTATTTATATATAAATATAAACTATAAATTTAAAAGACATTTGTTTTTTGTGATAAAGGAGTGCTATTTATTATACATTACTGTTTTATACATTAGATTATTAATAGCCTTATAGGACAGAACTAGAAAAGCTATAAATAATCTTTCATCACTCAAAAGTATTATAATACAAAAAGCTCCTATACAGAGTGGCACAAAGCACTTATTTCTGTGCGCTCTTGGAGAGAGTTTCGTCGTCTTGACTGTCGTAACTGAACGAGACACACAGTCTGAACACTGAACGGATGAAGAGAAGAGTTTACCTCACATTAAACTATGGAACGGCTTCAGAACACTTGGGCTTTGACTTTATGGTGCTGTCCGTGGGGCTTAATAACAGAATATTACACACACAAAATGGGATTTGGATTGGTCTCGTCTGGCTGACACCTGAGCCACAGAAACACCAGAATCAGAGCCGATTCCAGTCCTGAGCATCAGATCCATGCATCTCTAGTATCTCTTTACTCTTTACTTCAAAATATATGTCTGAAAAGGGTTATATTTTATGTATTTGAGGTCTGAGATGTGGGAACAGTGAAGAGAGAGCATTTAGCATTTAAAGGTCAGCATTGCCATCTAATCGGCCAATATTGTCTTTAATAGCCTGCATAGCACTTCAACTTTCATAACATGGGATTTTGACCAAATATATTCAATCTTGATTTCTGTAAAATGTTGCAATTGTTTTTTTTTTTGTTTGTTTTTTTTGTTTTTTTTGAAAAGCTACAGTTTTGGACATTTAAGGTTATAATTTTTTATTTTTTAAATACCTTAAAGTAACTACACATTTGCATGAGCAGCAGATATCTTTAAAATAAATTCTGTGTGGAGTATATGCCCCGGTCCACACAGTGTTCTCCCCTCTTACCTGTTTGCATCTCTGGGTAACGGTGGAGGAAGTGCACACTACACTCAGTAGTATCGATTAAATCTTGACATTTTGCAAATGCCATTTTTTATGAGTTTAATAAGCTCTTCATTACTGTTTATGATTGTTGTTCTCGAGTGCATTTGTTGGAGATCAAATCATTGAGTCTGAGATGCTGAAACACGGGTATGAATGGAGGACATGATAGAGGTCAGTCAGCTATCGATGCTTGTGCTTTAAAACAGAGCCAGAAACATCTCGCTCTCTGAGCTTCAAATCCAGATGTTCTGCAACTGAATCAAAGTAACGAGCAGACAAATGCATCTGTACTGAGAGCTGTGACAGAGACCGCTGTGTGTTAGCTGTGTGCTTGTGTCTCTACTGTGACTCTGTGGTCACATGCTGAGGGTCAGCTGTGGATGTTCTCAAGCTATGACTTTCTGCTCTGGAGCATTTCTCTGAATGTCTTAAAGCACATTCATCATGGAGTTACTGATGATCCACTGAAAGATTAGTGGCGCTAGGGTCAGATGGAAGTGTGAGTGTGCAGTAGTGCTCCCTCCTAGAGGACGCTGGGTAAAACTGACTGCTTCAGATAACCGTGTTTATTCCACACTGACTCATTCTTATGTGGCCGTCCATCACTGGTGTTTAAGAGGCTTGAGCGGTCAGCACTGGGCTCATCTTTCTCTGCCCCTTCACCTCACAGACAAACACGGCTCACTTTACCCTCAGCCCCACGGAGGTCATGGGGTCAAGCGCTTGTTCCATATCGGGTGGAACGGAGTCGCTTCAGACGGCTCGACACGAAACTTATGCTCACAGCAGAACTTCATTTTATTTTATTTTATTTTATTTTATTTTATTTTATTTTATTTTATTTTATTTTATTTTATTTTATTTTATTTTATTTTTTTTTTTTATTTTATTTTATTTTATTTTATTTTATTCATTTAGCCCTCATAGTTCATTAGGTTTGTACTGTAAATATACTCAACTATTCAAGGTGAGATTTTTTTCTAACAAAGAGTGAATTTCTTACCTTAGTGATTTAAAAAAAAAAATGAAGGAAACAAACTATTTACAGTTATATACTGAATATTTCAAACAATTCAAATCAAAGCACACATTGTTTGAAAAGAAGACGCCTTATGAAAAAAGGTCACTTTTCAGTTTTATTGTAAAAAGTTTCCAAAATATAAACATAAAATAAAAAATAGAAAACAACTTTCCTTTTTTGCAAACAAAATAAACCAATGAATAATGCCATGTCAAAAGTAGAAAATAACCAGCATCTCTTGCAAACAAAATGCATTTTAAATACTGGCATGCAAAAAGTGTAAAATAACTTGTAATTCTTCTAAATGTTATCATTTTAAATAATGCAATGTAAAAAGTAGAAAATAATAACTTGCAACTTGCATATTACATTCATAAATAATGAATGTAAATAGAATACTGCTGATTAAGAGAAAGAGCAGGGCAGTGATCTTGTTCTGTCACGCATTATGCACAAGTATGTACTCTAGGTTCTTACTGGCCATCCACATAAAACACTTCTCAGTGCTCAGCGCTCACGGTTTTTAAAAAAGTGCAGCACAGAATTACTTCTCCGCCATGTTACCATCAAATACAAAAGTCGGTGTGCAAACCTGCTGCTGTAAACAAAAGCTCGTAACTCTTGCCCCTCCTCTGAGGTCTTCTGCTTTCAAACTGACGTTGTTGAGCACCGCTGCATGTATAAGTTTAAATTCTTTCTTTTAGCGCACCACTCACGTGTGAGACGGGAAAATTACGTCAGCGATTTTCTGAATTTCGGTTTCGATTAATTGTCCAGCCCTACTAGGACAGATGAGACACTGAAACGGAGGACATGCTCGTTAAGAACCTCATCTGGGCTGCGACGGAGAAGCTTTCTCATGCTGTTTGCAGCGCTGCAGCTCATCTCATGGATGACGTCCATCATTGGCTCCTGTTTAAGACTCCTGCAAACTTTTCTTGTTGCACCCATGTGCCTAAAAACCTCATTTATCCTGCTTCCTCTGAACCTTCCAGGAGCCATTATAATACAATTTCACCAATCTGAAGTCATCAGCTCCGACGGCCCTTCATTCTGTCTGAGAGCTGTTTAAGCCTCCGCGAGTACGACTCCTGAAAGCCTGAGCTATTACAATCACCTTCTCTCACGCTAAATTAAAGTGAACTGCAGTCTGCAGAACAGGGCTAATGACACTAGCGTTTGATGAATGCAGTGATAATGTGCAGTAAGTGCAGTCTGCTGCTCTGGTAATATCACAGAGAAGTCATTAAAGGTGTTTGCGAGCGCTGCGATCGCTTCTCTGTGTGTGTCCGTGAAGCCCACCAGCAGCAGCCATGATTCCAGAGCAGCGTTTGATCCTAATAGCTCATTTACTTACAGTAACTTCAGAAAATAGACTTCCTCTGGCAGTTATCAGATGTCATTTGAGTGCTTTATTTACTGTGAATCCTATTATGCTGCAGACCTCAGGAAATGAGCGTCATCTCGTGAAGAGCATGAATCTGCATTTGTCGGTGTAAAGATGATCCTATAGCTGCCTCCTTTGTGGACACTTGTATCTGTGGAGATCTGTCCAAGAAAACAGAAGCCAAGCCTCAGAAGATCACATCTGAGTTTTAGTGAAGTCCTGAAGGAGTGTGCATGTGTCAGGATCTTGGTTGAGGACAATGGAAGATGGGGAATCACCTGAAAGATTGATGACGTGGAGAACTATCTGGGCCTCTGCTCCTTTGATATTTGTGAGATTGATTAGGTGTGTGGAGAACTATCTGGGCCTCTGCTCCTTTAATGGAAGCGCTGATGGGGATCTGTTCGGAAGATGGGGAATCACCTGAAACATATTTTACGACTTGTTTCATGATTTCAAGATTGATGGAGGGGTGGGCAAAGATGAATGGATATTTATTTATTTGTTTTCATTTATCTCTGGATGTGGAGAGTCTTAGTCTTTTGAGGCTGAAGGTTAGAATGAGGAGTCTGGTGCCATGTGCAGGTCAGATGGCATTTCTGTTCCCCCTCAATAATTCTCGTTTTGATCAGTTGTTCATATCCATGTAAAACATGACGATGTTGGCCTCAGAGGTGCAGCATCATTTTGTGCCGCTGACTCGTGTTTCGGATCCTGAAGACACCGCACTGCTCAGTAACTGAGGCTGGTTTCCTCCAGACAGCGTTGGCTCTCGTCTCCTCACGCTCTAAGTGCTCTGAGAGGCGTCGAAGCGTGTGTGAGCGTGCAGATGCAGTGTGATACAGAGTCACGGCTGATGTTTGCAGACTCTCTCTCTCCTGTAGCCCGTTGCGTCCGCTAGACAAACAGCCTCACAGGCGATAATATATTTGTGGTTAGTCATTATGTTTCTCAGTACTGTGTGATCTCACCTGTCCTTGGGCTGAACGCAGTTGATGTTTAAGCCCAGATTCTCTGCTTGATCACGTAACAGTCTTTTCTTTCTGATGTCTGTCTGTTATAACAGCCTGCCAGATCCTCAGCATCTGCCAAGATCTTGGTTATTAAAATGATTTCTTCTGCTGTGTGGAGAGACTAAGAACTAAAGCAGTGTTTGTCTGTAATGCGATGTGCCTATCCTTCGTTTTATGTCTTTGTGTGTTGAAGACCGGGCAGAAGAGATTGACTGAACAACAACAAAGATAATGGGGAGTGTCTCCTCTCCTTTTAAAACTTAACGTGTTTATTTTGTTACTGTAACTACTCACTGGCCGCTGCTGAGCGTGTAATCAGAGTAATTACATGATAAATCAAATATAAAGTGTAGCACTTTCTTTACCAAAAAGTGCTGTTAGTCCTGTTACACTTTTGTACTTACACATACCATTCAGTGAGTTGTTACATGTGTGTAGTTACACAAACATTACAGCTGTAGATACTATGTACCTATGTGTACTTACACTGTGGTTACATAGCATGTACACATCTAGTTACTATGTAAGTACACAGGTATAAGAGACAATATAAAGTGGGACCAAAGTTTTTCTTTACGTAATATAAGTGTGTATACTGTGTGTGTGTGTGTGTGTGTGTGTGTATATATATATATATATATATATATATATATATATATATATATATATATAATGTAAATTCAAACACATGCATGTATATATTTAAGTTTTTATATTAAATATATTTATATTATTTATTTTATAATATATTTATATAATATAAAATATAAATGTATATACATGTAAATATTTTCAAAATATATACTGTATGTGTGTGTATTTATATATATATACATAATAAATATACAGAGTACACACACATATAATATGTAAACAAAAACTTTTATTTTGGATGGGATTAATCATTTGACAGCACTATTACAAACATATGTTTTAAAAATAAATATAACTGCCAAGTTTCGTCAATTTATATTTACCACAGATTGTATTCTAGAATGAGTCATCTGGACTTTATCATAGCTGTCTGTTTGCATTTTGTGTTGTGGTTTTTTGTTTTTCCCTGGAATCAAACATTTTTTGTGTGTGTGCGTGTAGGGACAGAATTTGTGCTGCTTTTCCTGATGCAAGTTGAGCCGTGTGTGTGGTTCTGTAACTACAGTGAAACTAAGGTGAGGTTAATGTTTCACATGCGCTCCTGGGAGCAGAGAGCGGCGCGGGATCAGGGTCCGTGAGGCAGAGACGGAGCGGGGTAGTTTTGGCGCGCTATCTCGTCTGACTGGCGGGATTTCCCGCTGTCTGACACACGCTCTGCTCACATGCAGCTCTGACTCATGCTGTTTGTGTGCTGAAACTCGATGATGTTTGTCCCGCGCTGGATCCCGCCACACGCCTTCCCGCCTCCTCCGCTCTGATTCCGGCTGGATTAGAGTGTCTCCGCCTCTCATCGACTGTCGCTGTCCGCCTCGTTAATCTGTTTGATATGAGTCACTGTGTTTTGTCAAATGCTGACTCACACACGTCCACACTGTTGTATAATACATGGCTGGTGGCTCATAGCATTGGCTGTCACGCACCGCTCTGTTTTCTGCCTGAGCGAGATCTGTGATCTGGAACCGGTTCTAGGTGTGTCGTGTGTGGGGCGGGAGTTTGTTTCCCCTGGGGGTGAAACATGAGCAGGACGGCGAACCGTCTCTTCTACAGCAGATGTGTGTCATTAGTTCTGTGTTGAAATACTTTGTTTACCTGCCATAATGTGGACAGACAGCTTTAGGTGAGCTATTTCTAGGGTTCTCAAAGAAGAGTGACGCGTGTGTTTCTATGCCATCTGTTGACGAACGCAGGTTAATTTTCACACTTTAACTGTGTTTATACCTCCTAACTTAATAAAACAGGCTGTGTGACTGAGAAATGATTACTTCTAAATCTACTTCAACGTGCAGGTTTGAGGGACATGCATACACCTCTTTTGCTATTGTTCAGGTGCCAGTGATCATCTCTCCGTAGGCTGCTGACCTCTGCTTTAAAACATTGATCTGTTTGTGCTGAGGAGGTCAGTCATACCTGGACAATGATGTCTGGCAGCGGCTGGAATATGACGTGTTATTTCGACAGTGATCGGCTGGTGACATCACAGCAAATATGACATCGCAGGCAGCAGTCAGGACATACACTGATAAAGAGCCTCAAGAACATTTACATTTACATATATGCATTTAGCAGACGCTTTTATCCAAAGTGACTTACAGTGCATTCAGGCTAACATTTTTTACCTAACATGTGTTCCCTGGGAATCGAACCCACAACCTTTTGCGCTGCCACAGGAACACAGAACACAATCAGACACTAATAAACATCTGCAAGAACATAAAACAATAAGAGGTTGTTTTATAATGTATATAGTCATCTCTATAGTGACACATTGACTATAGCAACCTCAGGTTTACAGAGCAGCAGATGTGACCCCTTGTTTTGAGCAGCCCGACACATCAACATTAACTCAGCCAATGGTGTGAGGCTGAGGGCGGGGGTATGTGTTTGTCTGGCCAATGGCAAACAGGAAGTGTGATCAGGAAATGTTTGCAGCTCACTTTAGTGACTTTAGTGGTGCTCAAATCACACTCTGCTTTGACACGCTCAGAAGTTTCTCTCTCTTCTACATTTCCTCAGGTTACTTGTCCAATTGTTGAACTGGTGTCAGCCATCAGTGGTAACTGGAATAACTTGATGTGTATTATCTCTGTCTCCGAGATACATAAACAATCATTTCATAGTAATGTAGTGAGCTGTTTATACCCACTGACAGCACTGTCACTCACCTGAGCATGTGATTTTTTTCTAGAAATATATCCAAACCTGTCCATAGAGAAGACATCAGTACTCTAGAGATGGCGTATAATGACAGCCACTGAAGAATAAATGTAACTCGATTAAATTGTCATCACAAGGCTAATAGATGTAGTGTTGAAAATGAAGGCAGTCAGTATTGTGTGTGTCTGTGATTAGCAGATGGTTGATAGTTAATGTGATTCTCTTCACCTGTTGTTTGTCTGATAGGGCACCTGTACATATACGTATGTATTGTGTATTTACATATAAAAGTTGACAGGCTCATGAAACACCAAAACTAAATCCTTGAGGGACGTTGATCTAGCGGATCTTACACAGCCTTCAGCAGTTGTTTAGAAAGAGAGTATCGACACTGATCACTGTGTGTTTACATGAGATATCTTCACACATCAGCTGCTACTGCCGTGTCCCAGCAAGTTCAGCAAATGTGGGCCTGACAAAAACAGGAAGTAGATAAAGAATGGCTCATTAACTCTGTCTGTGGGCAGTAATGAAGCCTCCCTGTGAGGGCAGCAGCTACTGCTTCGCTTTCATTGATCAGTTTAGCCCAGAAGAGATGCTATGCTGGAACTGACCTGATGGTCAGAGATGCCCGCAGTGATAATGACTGCTGGACCTTTACTGGACCCATCAAGTGCACTGATCTTTGCCAGAGAAAACCTTATTTTTTTCTGATTTGTTTGAAAGCTTTGCTTCATCTTGGTGTGCCTCAAGGCTCTAGCATTGGACCTGCTGTAGTTTGAGATTGAAGATGGCTTTCCTTTGATTATTCTTTAGCGGTTGAGTTTGTCTGTCACGTCACAGACTGTGCTGTTGAGGAAATTCCTTTGAACTGTAGTTAATGAGTTCAAAAACAAACAAAGTGCCTGGCCGCAATACAAATTACTCACACAGTCACTGTGAGGGAGCTGTACCTCATTGTCATTTAAAGTTTCTTTATTTAATTAATTGGTTAGTTAGATTACACACTAAACTAAACTATAACATTGAGTTGAAATCAGTGATGACTGATGATGCTGCTATCGTTGAAGCATGGGAGTGTGTGACATGAGCCTGCAGGTGTGACACAGCAGAGTGTGTCGCTCGAGAGATTTTCTGGATGTGTTTACTACAAGAAATGTCAACAGATGTTCAGAGGACAAATATTCAAATAAACAATTGTGTTGTTTGAATAGCATTTTCTGACAACAAAGTGCCTATGATTAACTGCTGAATGAAATTACATGGAAAAAAAAAAAAACCTTCAGAGCAAAATGTTGCTTATGTAAATGTGTGTAATTGGGCTCTTTTTATCCGTGCTGTAATGAGATGTTTGTGAATTGTATGAAATAAGAGGTTTCATGCAGGTTTATGGAACTTTAAAAAAAAAAAAAAGCAGAGCTGATCTTCAGAAATGCAGTGCAGGGTCAGAGTTCACCAGCACTGTTTTCATAATCATTAACTACAGCTGAGAGGAAGAGATCATTCAGGATGCTGTGACATGCATCAGAATAAGAAACAAGTGCATTTGATGGATAACAAAAAGCAGACGAAAGTTCAGGCTTCACATGTAACTGAGAGACGACTGTGGTCTGAGCATGTTTCTGACACTGGCCTATTTTAAATGTCCAGGCAACCTATTAAAGGGGTCATATGATGCTGCTAAAAAGAACATTATTTTGTGTATTTGGTGTAATGAAATGTGTTTATGGGTTTTAAGGTAAAAAAAAAAAACACATTATTTTCCACATACTGTACATTATTGTTTCTCCTCTATGCCCCGCCTTCTGAAACGCATTCATTTTCACAAGACTCATCGTTCTGAAGAGCGAGGTGTGCTGTGATTGGCCAGCTATCCAGCCAGCAATCCAGTGATTGGCCGAATGCCTCAATCGTGAGACAGAAATGTTACGCCTCTTAACATATTGTGAAGCCTTGTCTGGCCGGAGCGAAGAGACAAAAACATAAAACCCATTATAAACGTGATATAAACATGATGTCTAGTCGTGGTTTCTTTTGGAAGGCAAAAACAAAGTAGTTTCGCTTTCACAGTGAAACACACACTAAAGAAATGGCGGCGGCGGCAACAACAACACTACAATGAGAATAAAAGGTACGCCTTCTTTCTTTGCGTGAACATCTGTGCGGTGTTATGCAAATCTTCCCACATACTGATGTAGAGATGTGGGGGCGTGTGAGAACGAGCCGTTTTAGGAGGGTGTGGATGAGTCTTAACTTTTATAAAGAAATAAATCGCATCATATGACATACCAGATATTGTGTCTATGGTCGAGTGTTTTCTTTGTGTCTGTTTTGTTATTGAAAGCATGCAGTGAGTAACATATGCTGGTGCACAGGAGCAGATGAGACTCCTCACTGAGAGAGTGAAGTCTAAAGGCTGTTATTGAGGTCTTTCTTACGTTCAGCATGTCAGAACAATGGTGAAACTCGACCCCACGTGTCACACATGCTTCACGGCACAGGTGCACAGGTGAGTAAACAGCAGTATGCAAAAGAAACACACTGAGAGCTGTGACACATGCTCTTTCATTCCCTGAGTTTGTTCACATTTGTGTTCGGTGGTTTCATCCTGAGTAAAGCCGTGGAGCCTAGCTTTCAGATCAGTGAGAAATAAACACATCGTTTGAGTCGTTTGTTTATTCAGTTCATAGGTGCATCACTTGAGCATTTAACAACATTGAGTTTAAAGTGATTGTTCTCTGTATTGCAGCATGATGTGTTGACAAAGCATGTAATTGCAGGTGGAATTCCCTGATTTTTCTTCTGCTTCATGTCATGGATATCACATCAGAACTCCAGGTTGTGGATTGCAGGCATGAAGAAGACAAGAGTTTGTCTGTGAATTGCTTTGCATGTTCAGTATTGCTGACACTGGATTGGCTGTCATGACTTGTTGGAAGCAAAATGGCTGAAGTACAGCAAATAACTAACAATGATGACAAAACAACAACAAACTATTTTAAATGAGGTCAACAAAACAGTAAGACTTATAAATGCAACTGCATAATTAATTCATGCTGCAGTGTATGCTGGGAATTCACAAAGCCTTAACATTTCAGTAATAAGAAGTTCTTTGTTCAGACAACAGTGTTTGACTAGTCGGGACAGCATTTGGGGTAATTCTGTTGGTCTGGCAAGGATTTTATGTAGTTTCAAGAAAACTGCATTTCTTAGTATTTGAGACACAAAAGGTTTCGTAAACTGGAAGATATGCAGTTGCATTTCTTACAGTGTGAAAATTCCAGGCCCAGAACAGTTCTTAACCGTAACATGTCGAGGTCAAGTGAAAACATACCTGGAACCGTTCCTTACCGTTCGGCCCAGCGGTGGCAAAGCGGCTTTGGGGAATGAATGAGAGTCAGTGTGAACATACCTTTCAATGAGTTTTTGTCTCATGAACTAAAAACACAAACTTACTGCTGGCAGATAATTTATTTTACGAGTGCTAATTGAAGTCCTCATTCCATACGCCTTTCCAATTGAAGATGAGTAATTTAGCATGTAAAATTGCATAGGAAACTCCAGTTAGCCTCAAAATGATCCGTCAAAAGGCCAGATCTCTACATGATTTAATTAAGGTGTCACCCTGCTCCTCTGTGAGTCACTGTTAGCATTTCTCTTCCAGTATGAAAGTTCCTGTGGCCTTTGAACTTGAGGTCTAATTGCTGTAAAGTTCAATGATAAACCAAATTGACATTTCATTTTAATTTCATACTGTGAGGCCTCGCCGTGCCGCGGCCCCTGGGGACCCGTGTCCGTTTCTCTGGTCCCCACGTTCGGCTCCTGCCGCGGGAAATGCGGGGTCACGTAGGAGCTCATCTCCTGCATTTAATTCACATCATGGTGGTCCAGACACGACCCCGCTGCATACAAATCAGGCAGCAGGTAGAGGTCTGTGGAAAGACACACAGCTAATGACGTCCTGTGGGAGGATCTGCCCTTTGTGGACGGACGCGTCCTACACTCACCTTCCTCTGGGTGTTTTCTTAAAAGTGCTCACTCTGACAGTGTTGGAGCAGAAATACGCTGCGGTGGCAGAGAGAATGATCAGACACGGAGCACAGGAGATTCCGCAGCACCAGCCCCTGGGAAATATCCTGCCGTAATTGAAAGCCGGACTATGCTGAAGATGAATTTAATGATTTCGTATTTACAGACAGGCTTTGCTTTTTATTCCATTTGCATTTATTCCATCATGCCTGCAAATGTACCTTATATATAATTTCCCTCTGTGTGTGTGATTTTCATGGGTCCACGGGTCAGTTTCTGTATGATTGGAAAGGTTGCAAAGATCACCCAGAGAGAGAGAGCGAGTTTTGATTATTCTCCACACGTGGATTCCCTGTGTTTAAAGCAAACAGACAGTGTTTGGTTGGGACTCTGTTATCTCTTGGGTGCTTTTAGGGGTCCGTTTGAGTGTGGTTCCAGCTGTTTGTGTGATTGTGGATGAGGTTCTGGTTTGTCTGGAGCTCGTTTGCTGAAGGTGCTCGGGAGGCGATGTGGAGGTTCTGCTGTTTGTTCAGTTTTTGTTCCAGCGGTTTGTTTAAGCTTGCATGTGCTCTGTGACGTCTTTGAAGCTGGACTTAAAAACCTCTCAGATTCCCTGCTGTTGTTTATCTGGTGTTTACGGGCCGCTGGCACGGCCCATCAGCGCATCACAGCTTCATCGTTCCCTCAGGCGGTGCGGGGAGCGGATCTGGCCGTGTTTGCTCTTCTGAGGTCCACCGAGGGTCGGTCTCCTCCAGGTGGTGAGGTGGTCGTGCCAGTAGTCTTTCACCTGCTCCACCAGCTCTCCACCTGCAGGACTGGGCATGCCAAGGTGTTTCTGGAAGTCGTTCTGGCCAGAGATCAGTCCTGTGCGCTCTCTTCTCCTGATATATTCACACCAGATTGATGCTAAATCAGGATGAAATGACAAGTAAGCACGAGACACATCACATCTCCGCTCTTCTCCATCCTCCAGCCCTCCGCTCCCCGTGGCTCATCTGCGGCCGGGCCGACCCCTCTCTGTTCACAGGACATCTGTGCTGGGCCAACCGTGCTCAACCGGACCCGTCAGCAGCAGGCCTGATTGAGTGCCGTCGGGAGGCATGTGTTTTTAGGTTTAGTTGTTCTGTAACTCTTGTGCTGTGCAGAACATCCTTCACCTAATTTGGTGTTCCTGGTCAATCTCTCATTGTTCTAAATTATCACTAAATCTTGGATTGAATCTTTTTGTCAGCTTGTTTTTGGCAATTTTGGCAGTGTTCGCTCAAAAACTGAGGTGCATAAATTCAGATTAATGAGGCTTATGATCAAATGTGTTGTATATTTTTTTTGGTTTTTGTTTGGAAATAATTGTAATTTCAATATGTGGTAATAATATAGCATAAGGACATATTTACAAATGTTTGTTTGCTTGTAGGGAATACCACAAGTGTAACAAGTTGGGAAAAAATCCCAGAAAAGTACAGAAATTATCAAATTTCCCATTAATTTTCCCCTCAGACCTCGGAAATTAAACCCAGTATCCAGTTGTGCTCATGGATATCTAGTTTAAATACTACTAAGTGCCTCAAACAAAACAAGGTTTTGTTCCTGAATGTTCTTCCTCACTGTATCAGCCCAACACCTGCATGACATTGATTCGGGACAGACTGGTCAAACCAGTGAGATGATATTGATTCAGATTCACTGACTGGATCCAGTGTGAGAAGGCACGCTTCTGCTGGAGGTCTCGTCTGTTGTCTGTAGTGAGACAAGAATTTATTTATGGCAAGTTACAAGTCTCACCTAGATGTCTCTGTATGTCAAAGCAGAGACCTAAGTGATAGCCAAAACCATTTTTTCTGTTTTGTAAGCTAAATGGTTTCACACTTTCTACGCAGATGTCTAACTTTCCCTGTCATGCAGTAAAACTCTTTAATCTGTGAGTGAGAACTTGTGCCTTGAAGGTGTGTTCAAATCTCACCCCCATTTTAAAGCATTGACATTAGAGCGTGAAGTTTGAGGGCGAGAGCCGTTTGAACCTGGATCTGTTTTCACAAGCCCTGAGGAGCTCATGAAGTCAGGGAGGAATCGACTGTGGAGCACCTGCAGGGCAGAGAGTGAAGAAACAAGCACATGCCTGGTTTAAAGAGGAAGGAGACAGCGATGAGACTGCTGCATCTCCAGCGGCGTATTGATGAGTGTGAGAGACGAGAGGCGCTCCTTTGAGGATCGTTTCTACGAGTGGCTCTGTGTGAATGTGTGAGAGCACTTTTCCATGTGTGTTCAGGTGTGTCAACGGCTTCTCTAACAATAGGCGTGTGTGTGTATGTGTGTTTGGAGTGTGAAATCCATTTGCGGAACGACGATTGTTTTTCTCATGCCTCAGATGAGCCAAAAAGGCCTCCAGCAACAGGTGGGGTGTGTGTCAGTTACCCAGCACCTCTGTGTGGAAACTGGATCTCCAGGGATGAATTTGACTCCGTGTTTGCACACTCTGTAGTGTTAGCGGGCGTTCTACAGCTCCAGAACAGATCTCTGGAAGACTGCAGGAGCGTGTCGATCTCGTCTCTGTGGTCTGGAGGGATGCACCTGCGCTAGTGCTCAGAGAGCAAACGTCAGTAGTTGTGTGGTTTTGAAGTATAGAGGGTCTGCACTGAACAAGCAAACCCTACATGCATTATAGTCATATCTAGATGTGTATTACTCCTGAATTAGGTTGTGGTGAGAAGTAGTGTTGCTTTCGTCAACGAAAATTATGACTAAATATCGTCGTCAACAAACCTTTATCATGTGAGGAAAACGAGACGAGACGCAAATGCTGGTCATGTGACGATGACTATAATTAAATGTATAATGAAATATCGTTGACGAATAAAAACGAGACTAAATGTGGTTTACAAAATAAAAACTGTTAAAATGTCTCATTTTCGATGACCAAAACGAGACGAAACAAAATGTTATAACGTTTTTTTGTCTCGTTTAGTCGTGTTATTATTATTTAGCAGTATTTCTGTTTCTGCGCAGACGCAGGTGACGTCACTTCCTCAAGTCCCACTCGCGGCATTATTTAGAAGACGACAACAAACAAAGTTCAGCAGGATTTATACTTTCGCCTGGCTCCGCTGACTGCGAGCGCACCTTCCCAAACGGACGAGGCTTTTATACTTGTCACGTTCACCGTTGTACTATTCTTTGAAACGACAGAGGAGCGACGAGGAGTAATTGTCCTCTAAAACCATCGGGAATCACCGTGAGAAGAAGTCATTAGCCAGTACAAGTCTTGTGATGAATTAATCATTTCTTTATGTACAAACTTAAAACAATCTTAAACTATTGGCTTTATTACTTATGACAACTTTGAGCAAATAGTGTATAATTAATATCTAAATGAATTCTAATTCTATTTTATACAATAAAAATAAAACGTACCTCAAATAAGAAGCCTTGGACAAACTATGCAAACTTTAAAAAAAAAAAAAAACCTTTTCCATGAATGTTCGGCTAGAATCGTCCTGAGCTCGTGCATGTTCGGATGCAAAGTTATGCGGAAAGTTACAAAAAGTGCTGTGCGCTCCGCCACAAGAAATTAGTTCACGCGCACGCAAAGCGAACATCTGGCAACACTGCGATGACGTCATATTTTCCGCGCTCACCCAAGCGAAATTGCGGACGCGTCGAGTATAAATCAGCCTTGACACAGAGAAAGGGACCGATGGCTGGCCAGCCGGATTTCGTCTTTGGGAGACGAAATTTATTTAAATTTATATGTGTGTACTTCTAACATGTTTGGTTGGTAAAATAAATGTTGTAAATTCAAATCAGAGAGTCTTCCGTGTCTGGAATGGATGTATTCTTGAGTCTATAAGGTAACAATAATATGATAAGATAACCTTGTTTGAAATGGGTTTGGCTAAAATAAAATTTTGGTTTCATCTATACTACTAGATACTTGTACTATATTGACTGGGTTAAATAGAATTGCATTACTAAAAAGAGACTAAAATAAAATTTTCATTGACTAAAACTAGACTAAATGTCATCAGTTTTTGTTGACTAAAACTAGACTAGACTAAAAAGAGTATGAACGTGACTAAAACTAATAAAAACTAAAATGACAGCTTCACACAAAGACTAGACTAAGACTAAAATTAAAACAGGCCGACAGACCAAAAACAACACTAGTGAGAAGTGTTGTGGTGTTGTGTGAGGAGGAACGGCCGGCTGAAGCTTGATACTGAAGCTCATAACTAATATATGAGCAGCTCAGCTATCGATCCGGATGCATTAATGACAGCTTCATCGTACGCATCAGTATGACGCAGCTATAGCTGGAGATGTCATGGATAATAAAGCTTTTGTTTGTTGTGTCTGAACCAGAATCAGACCAGATTCAAAGCCTGCTTGAACCTTCGGCCCTTAAATAACGTAAGATAATAAAGAAGTAGTCTCACACTGGCTATAGCAGCTTGTCCGTCGAGCTGTGATGTGTCAGGTTTATTTATTTATGATGCACACACATACAGTACATCACACGAGTCATTAGTGGACACTTTATTTCAGGCTCATTCTGAGCTCTCCATGTAACGTGATCGTGTAGACAGGTTCAGTTTAACAGTTTCTCATGTTTGTGTGGAATAGCTTGAACGCTGAAGATGAAATGGTGTCATATTCTGCTGCATGGTATTCACATTTTCATAAATTCCAGGAAAAAGATTAAATATCGAGACGGTTTGCATTTAGTCTCTGATAGTATTTCCAGTATTTTGGGAGTGAAGACCTTCCATTACTGCTGGTTGGAAGACACTGACACAGCTGACCTCAGATCATCTCATGATCCAGCTACAAAACACAGACTCGCTGCTGCTGCGCTCCTCTGTGTCTCGCTGGAAACCGACAACAGTGCTCTGTGTGTGTGTGTGTGTGTGTGTGTGTGTGTGTGTGTGTGTGTGTTCAGCTGGACTCCTGTCAGACGTGAGCTCAAACTGTCTTCTGAACGCTCTGTGGAGCTGAAATGTCATGTTTTTGTAACTCTGATCAGAAGTTTGTCATCAGTCGTTTCTTCTGCACCCGTTCAAGCATCTCTAGATGAACCTGCTGATGTCTCAAAGCCAGTCTGTCAGTGAAAGTCCACTGCTGTTATTTATGGGTAAGTGTTGTGAATGAGCAGCTCGGACAGCGAGAGGCCCCTCGGGTCATGCTGGAGATCAGGTATTCTGATCAGAGCCAGTGTGGAAAAAGACAGCTTTTGTCAGGCATAATGAGAAATATATTTTAGGGGTTTGTTTGGAAAAAGACAGCGGCTTAATTTCTGACTTTTACTTTGGAAAGCTCATGCTGTTGTAGGGAGTGATTCTCATGGCTGTGTTCAGTATGGGGTATCAGTATCTGTGCTGTGAGAGACTCTGATCAGATTGTCGAACACGTTTCCTGTAAATGAAGTCCTACTGTACGCTCTCAGCCCTTCCAATCAGTGTTGACGTACTGTACGCTCTCCAGTGATCCTCAGCCTCCTCCGTTCAGCTCTCAGTACATTGGAATAAAGAGATCCAGAGGACTCGATGTTCCACATGACTGACCCGGCATGACGAGCTGTCCAGTCTAAACACAGCGGTCAGTGGTCAGCTAATTCAAAGTATATATTACGATCCCAGCATCCCACGGCCCCAGAGCCGCTCTCCTCCGTTATCCTCCTCTGGATGGGCTAATGAAGCGTGCGGCAGCTCCAGCGAGAGGCCGGCTCCTGGGGATTTGTGAAATGGTAAACTGATTGCTTTGAGCGGTTAATTATTTTGTGGGCTGATGGTGACCTCTGCACTGGAAACCCAGCGAACATTTGCTGCTCGTCTGAGACGGATGTTTTCAACACGCTGCTTCCCGGAGAAACAGTTGTCTGGGCTTTAACACACTTTTAATCTAAATGACTTGGATCGACCTTTAGAAATACTTTCGTGCTGTAGCTTTTAAATGCAATCAGATGTCCTTGAAAGGGAAACTTCATTATTTCACACATTTGCCGTGTTTTACATTTAGTTAGTGACCTTTGCATCCTCAAAGATTTTTTCAACCATCATTTAATTTTATAGTCATTGCTACTCATGCACGAGTCTGTCCTTCACACATCTTTCTGGAACATACATCTGTGAACACACTTCTGCTGATGCCACCAGTAGAAGAGAAGACCACAGAGGACACAGCATGACTTCACCGGAGCAGAACAAGCACCATGAACTAGCAGGTTTATTCAGCAAAGCAGAATAAAAACAACTAGAATATATAAAGCTAGTAGAGTTAATACACTTGAAAATCTCACCCTGATGATGTTACAGACCTATCTTGATGTCTTGATGTGTTGTGCAGTGTTGCCTTTCAGGTTCAGGGTGAAATAAGATGTAGAAATGAGAGTAGAATATGTTGGCCTGTTCATTAAAAATATACAAACATTGTAATTCTGTGTGCTTTAGTTCACCGTTTTTTTTTTTTTTTTTTTACTTTGAAAGCTGAAATACACTTACACGCTGCAGTTGAATTCTGTTCAGAAAGGAGCCCATATGCGTGTGCTTTACGTGTCTGTAGTGACCGACGGCTCAAAAAAAGGGTTGCTTGGAAGACGACTTCAGGCAGGAGGCCAACAAAACCTGTGAATGAGAGGAACCTTCAACAGCCTGGAGAGCCCGAGCCCAGTGGAGAAGTGCACTTGTCAGGAGGGCTGCCTGTCATCTGTTCTGCTTCTATTATTCTTTAATGACGGCTGCTGGCCTGGATGTCTCAGTTTTCCTCTCCTATCTCTCACACACTCTGATGCAGCTCTTTTGAGGGAATTTGCCGCCGCCGTGAGTCTGAAAGCCAGCCGCTGTGAACTCAGCGCTGCTAAAACTGTACGCTTTCAGACAAGCTTTAAGAAGATGTTTCTCATGTTGGAGATTTGAGATGTGAGAATGTGACCCCGGGCTCAGTGACCGCAAGAGAGGAAGAACAAACATGACACATATGTGTTCCACAAAGTGTGTGTAAACCAGCGAAGGTCACTTTCCATGAGTGTAAAAGAGTGTAGAGTGAGAGCGCAGAAGTGAGGCCAGCAGGTAACACACAGACAGCTCAATATGCTGCTTTAATTAGAAAGCCTGGCCTCCCTGCGAGAGAAACAGACCACACGGCTGTGGAAGAGAGCAGAGAGCAGTGCTGCTCCACAAACCTTCAGCGCTCAGTGTGTGTGTGTGTGTGTGTGTGTGTGACAGTGCAGTGTCTGTCAGCTTGTACCACGAGTCACTAGGAGAGGAAGCTGAGCGTCTGTCACTCGACTGAGCTGAGTCTGCAGCATGACTGGTTTAGGTTCAGGATGGGTTCAGACTGTTCCATGTGAACTCTTTTCTGACCTTTCTCACTCTCAGATCTCCAGTCTCCTGAAGCGTCCCGATCATCGATCCTCATCTCTGCTTCACTGCACGCCGCTGATGGTGTAAATTAAACACACATCTATTCAAATGTGTGTTTAAGATCATGTATGTAGACCAGCAGCACATCAGTTAAATCAGAGAAAGAGCCAAGTAAAGTGAAGAGTCTGATTTGACCGTCTCCACGCTGAATGAATGTGATTGGGTGTGATTTCTCACATCAGGATTGGATTGAGTTCGAGCTCTCGATGTGTCTTAGAGTCAGCTCTGCTTGTCTTTGTCATGCACACGATGAAATACTAGAGCTCTGTCCCAAAGCTACTGATCTGACACTTTGTCCATTTTCAGTTTTTCCTCACAGCTGTTCTTTGCTCCTAATGCTGGTTACCCCACAAACCCGTCCCTTCAGTCCAGCCATTCTTAAAGCCTGCAGTCATTAATGGAGAATGACTGGTGTGTGTGTGTGTGTGTGTGTGTGTGTGTGTGTGTGTGTGTGTGTGTGTGTCACATGGCACATCTGTGCAGAGCTTTGTTCAAAGATCCAGGTTGAAGTATTGAATCAGGCCTGTGTTCCATTCCTCACTTTTTCTGAGTTATATGCTCAGTCCCGGAACCAGCGTTTTAACACATTGTAGTGAAGGCATACTGTAATTATGCTTACTACTTACATCTGTTAAAAAGCAGTTCACTCTAATTAAAATAGATGAGTGTTTGTATGTTTGTGTGTCAAGTTGTTAGCTTAGCAAACATTCTAGCGTTGTAGTCTGCTGGAATCGGTTGAGATGCGCTTCACGTGAGCTTCACTGTCTGTGTGTTGCTCAGATAAAGTTTTGGTTCAGAGTTCATACAGAGAGAGTTCTGTCTGCGTTCATTGCATTAGTGGGTTTGAGGACACAGCTGCTCTTGCCTTCTTCTGAGTGTACAGTGAGGTTTATTATGGATGATGGATCTCTGGACCGGTGCACATGAAGGCCGTCAGTGCGGCTGTGTGTCTTGTGCTAATATGAAATTATAGATTGTGCACAAATCCAAATGACTGTGTCCTCATTCTTTCACATGGCCTGTGCTCTCTTGGATGAATTGCACGTACACAGGGAGTGATTGGATCAGTCTAGTGTCTGGAACGCTCCACAGATGACTAAATGATGAGGCTGGCCAGCTCCTCACTGACACTCCTCTGTAATGGATCTCTCATCAGTGGCGTTCGGAGGGACGAGCTGCAAGATTTGTGTCTGAGAATGAATGGAGGGTTTGTTATTTGTAGAGAAGCTTTAGGCTGTGTTATTCTAGTGGCTTTCAGTCTCACATTCATACAGTAGACAGTGTTGTACTCAAACAGCAGTGGGTTTAAAATTAAAACTGTTTTAAAGGGCACCTATTATGCAAAATCCACTTTTTTTTATGGTGTTTGGACATAAATGTGTGTTGGCAGTGTTTGAACACAACCACCCTATAATGACAAAAATCCACCCACTCCTCAGTTTTTAACCCCTTTAAACCAATCAGTCTCACTAGGCCTGCCATGTTGATTCTCTGAGCAATATGACATCACACTGCTTAGGCCCCGCCCACAGCTGCTGATTGACAGTCCTGCATTACCGTGGTTTCCTCTCTCAGCTGTTGTGTTGGTTGTACGTTTTCCTCAATGTTCTCCGCACTCGAGCAGCTGTAACGTCAGCAACATCTCGTAAACTATCCCGATGCTGTGTGTTTGGATGTAAGACTGAACATAAGTCTTCTTTTTCTCCCAACATCTGAGCTGCTGAGGACGCTGTGGATCACTTCTGTTTTTCAAAGTAACGTGCATCAAAATCTACCTAAATACATTTATGTCTGCGCAAAAGGACGCTGTGGATCACTTCTGTTTATGTATTGTGCGTTATAGTGTTTAGTGTTTTAACCGTATTTGTGCATGTACGTGATCGAAGTATTTTAAATGTTTATCATCGCGTTTTTTTTGCTACTTTCAGTGTGTTTGGCTTCCCATATGTACGGCTGAACACCGGTTCTCTGGCTCTCAGTCGTGTTGCTTCTAACGCTATTTATAGGTGTGCAAAAAGACGTATTTTTTACCTACTCTTTTTTATGGGGGGGGGGAGTGTGTATGTAGATTGATTTTATTTAAATTAATTAATATAGTTGTTTTTTATTTTGTTTTGTGTGGCAGAACCTGTTATTGGCATTTAAGCTGTTGACTGACCTACAGGAGTTAAACTCTCTTCCATCTCATTGTCTGATTAGTGGTGATGAGGAAAAGAACATGGTTCAGGAATCAGTTAAAAATAAAAAAGAACAAACTTCAGTCAAATATTAAATCACTCTGTTACCAGGAGACAGAAATGAAAAGGTTTAATGTCTGTGGAATGAATTGTGCACTCCTGTTGTTATCTCCATCTCTGAGGAGGCTCTTCCGGCGGATCACACTTGCTCCTCCACCCGCAGCAGTGCTCCACATCTCCCCTCCACAGCGGCCCACAGCTCCTGCTATGCTACATGAATGAGAACCTGTTTACTTTCACAGATTGCCTCGTCTCCTCTTATCCCTGCTCATTTTATTTCAGCTGAGTTGTTTGCACCTTCATTTCATCCCGAGCTCACTCGTACATCTGTTGTGTAAATACGCAGCTCTGAAAGCAGCTTCACGCCGGGAGAAGGATTTTACGCCGGCCCGCACCTTCAGAGCCTCCTCAAACAAAGCAAGTATAATAATTCACTGCAGAGAGTGAATTGTTCTCATAAAGCCTAACCCCACACTTGCCCATCTAATTCAAAGTATGACGATATCCAGTAGCTTTTAATTAAATGGATTTAAGCCCCGCTGGGAAACGTTCTGCAGGGAGTTTAAGTACAGGTAGGAATAAATTGTGAACACAGAAGTGTGTGTTTGAATGGTGAATTCTGTTGTTTGCTCTCAGATGAGCCTGGTCTCATCACACATTACCTGAAGGGAAGTTAGTTATAGGACCACTCTTGTCTCTTCTGCTTGCTGGAATAATGAATTTTATGAAAGCTCCAGCTCTGCTCATGTCTGTTTCCATTGTCCTGGCTCTGTGTAGCAGGAAGCTCTCATGGACAGTCAGAGCATTGCAATTCCTTACACTTAGAGATTTTTAATATGCATTATTGAAAAATGTATGAAAGACTGGACTATAAGGCCATAAAATCCATGTAGTATTTGACTGAGATGGCCCTGATTGCATTTATTGTTTTCATATTTTGAAGCATTCCTTACTTGCATTATGATTGAGATTCTGGGCAAAATGCGAAGCACTTGATGTTACGCTGTCAGGAGTGACGTGGCCAGATCACCCTTCATTAGGTCTGATTCCAGCTGATGCACTGGAGCTTTCTGTGGGGAATCTGCTGGTGCTGCCCAAAGCTGAGCTCATTAGAGTATGACAGAGTCCCATCTAGAATCCTCACTGCTCTCAATCACAGCACCCTCAATACACAAACCTTGCAAGACCTGCCATTGATCCAGGATTATGGTGCTCCGCCCAAGAGGACGAGCATCTGCCCGCTTCATGCCAGACCGTAATAGGATCCACCGCAGGGGAGACTGTTTTACCCATTCACCAAACCTTGACCCCAAAACACATAGCGGGACCTCTCTGGGCTTCATGAAGCTCCTATTACTGTTTGTTCTGAAGCAGAGCTGGAGACCGAGCACCAGAGAGCGAGTCTTGGGTCCTGAGTTTCTGAGGTAGCTCGGCTGCATTGCTTCTTCCTGAGAAATGTGCCCTTTGTCGTGTGCTAAAGCCATTATTTGTGCACTTCTCATTTGTTTTGTGTGGCCTTTGGACATTTAGAGGCTCGTTAATGCTCACATACTCTCAAACAGTGTTCTACTTGTCACTCTCGCTACTTTGTTTCCAATCAATGTTCCCATTCTCTTTTGGTGCCACAGTTCACATAAAATGGCCAAACAATCAGGGTACGCTTGGTTGGTGTGTGTGTTTCTGATTGGATGGCTGATTAACAAACAAGACCGTGTTTGTTTGCCAACATGTACTATTCAAGCTTCTAGGATGGTCATTGTGAAAGCAGTTCCTGTGGCGGCTGCTATTTATATTCTTTCAATGCATCTCATTAACTGCTTTGCAACATTTGCACTTCTGGATCTCCTCCAGGTCAAGACCGCAGCCTTTCATGTCAGTGTTTTGTAGTTCAGGTCTGGGGCGCTCGCTTGGCTGTAACTGACTACACAGAGCGGATGCCATGGGCAGTGACCGTGACCCCGGAGCGATGCTTTCTAATAAGCCCAAAAACGGAGTGGAGTGCAATCATGTCCAACAAGCCAACAAAGCATCAAAGGGCCTCCATCTGCCAGCGCACACAGGCAAGCATTGTGGGATAGCAGACGCCGAAAGAGTCTGCTCGCTTTAGAGAGGATCCAATTCAGTCATTCGCTTTCTTCTTTTCTTTACCCTGTTTTTCTCCACTGAAGGATGGAGAGGCTGAAGAGCTGGGAAACATAATGGATTCAGAGAGAACTGGCTCTCTAGTGCAGCACTTGCTGATGAGCTATCAAGGCTTCTTCACTCGAGACTGGAAGATGAGGAGTCTTGAAATGTGTGGTTCCTCTAATGCACTTCTAATGTGCTATCGTGTTATCCTGAGATGTTCAGATCAATTATGTTCTCAACTAACACAAAATCATTTCTTAAGGAAGGGCTGTGTGCACTTGTTCCAGTAGTGGATCAGAACCAAATGGACCTAATGTCCAAAATGTGCCATATCAAGAGCAGTGCCTTGCCAAAAATCTAGTTGTTAAAGGGTTTTTCTTCTGTTCATTTTGAAATGAACTTGTCAGTGCTTCTGGTTCATCTTAGTTGATGGCATGGAAAGACATGTAGGTGTCCACACTTGATGGCTTCATGATGCTTTTGTGTTATTTTTTAAGCTTGAAAGCTCCACCTGAAAGTCTCCACTCATTCACGTGATAGAAAGAAATGACCAGTGGATTCTACAAAAAAGCTCTTTCTTTGTGTCCCATGGATGAAAGGAGCTGATAAGACCGGATAAAACCAGCACTAGCCTTAACTAGTCTCAGGATGTTACATGAAGGCATCCTCGAGCACATAACAGTGTTCAATATGAGAATGTTTTTTATCATTCTCAATATTATCAAATATCCTGCTTATAGTGGAACCATTGTCAATGTTTTTCCACACTGCTCCTCTGACACCAAGCTCCCTGTTGGTCACACATCCTAGAACTGACTGTTTTCCATCATATTGGCTGTGGGTGGAGTAGTGTATTTGGTGTTGTAGAAGTTGCTGCTGGCGGAGCTTGGGGAGGCTTGTTCATGAATGTCCTCTGGTAATAAAGCTTATTGTTTGGAATGGAGTCGCTGAGCAAACGAGAAATGGAAGGTGGGAAAAGCAGCAGATTTCATATTAGCATATTAGCCCCCCCACCCCCATTAATGGCAACAGGTCCTCGTGAATATCAATGAAGGCCAATTCTTGAACTATGTCATCTGCCAGAAATATAAAGAGAACCCTAATGTAGTTAAGAGTGTGCGTAAGTGGAGATGAATGTATGTGTGGAGGTGAGCGTTGTGAAAGCAGTGTGGCTGGATAATGGAATAATATCATGAGGAAAGCAGATATCAGGAAATAGAGTGGTTATGTTTCATTGATGGCACAATAATTTGAGTCATTTCCTCCACATCAAGGCCACAGGCCATCAAGCTTACATGTGTTTCAGAAGAACACACATTTTGCACATTAGTTTCTATCATTAGTTTTTCTAGATTTATTTTATTTTTATTTTTATTTTTGCACTTTCCATAATGTTTAAAATCATCTGACCTCTTCCTGATAAGGATTCATGTATTTTATTGGCTGATGAATGCCAGCTGTTTTTTTTTCTTCAAAAGTTGGCACATGACTAATGAGTCTAGTACTGACCACACTGAACTTCCTGTCAATAGAGCCGCTTACTTGGGAGCCAGCTTCCAGATTGATTTATTTCCTGTTGGTTAAAGATCAATGATCGCAGAGCCCATGCACAAAGAAATCAATGAATGGATACCTTTACAGAGCTCCTAATTTAATCAGAGCTGTGGCCGGTAGTCGATGGTTGTTGAGGCTACTACTAAGAGATGAGAGATGTGTGAGAACACACACAATCACATTCACTAGCTGCAGTGACTGCATTGTGTTGCGCAGACAGTTTTCACGCTGATCCAAATACTGTATAGGATTCTTCTCATGAGGCTACTCAAGTGCTAAAAGATGTTCTTACACAACGGCTCTTGTGTTTATTTGATCATCACACTGTCTTGTGTCTGTCTCCTGTAGGGTTCCTGGCATCACTATTGCCACAGACATCATCTGCGGTTTCCCAGGTGAGACGGACGAGGACTTTGAGCAGACGATGGAGCTGGTGAGGCAGTACCGCTTTCCCAGCCTCTTCATCAACCAGTTCTACCCGCGACCTGGAACTCCAGCGGCCAAGATGGAGCAGGTTCCAGCGCACGTGGTGAGATGTTAACAAGCAGATTTATTATGAGTTAAAAGTACAAACTGTGTGATCCGCACATATCATTAAACAAACAAACAAAAAATTTCAGTAAATTCAATAAATCAATAAATGAATGCAATTAACTAATTACTAGTTTCTTCAGAAGACTCAAAGCGGTTTCTACAATGTTAAGGTTCCTGCCAGACTGGGAATATAGTAGGGCTGTGTATCACCAGCAAAGTCACGATATGATACGTATCACGGTACAGGACTGCACTGAATTTCACCTCAGAAGAGTTTAGTACAACAGCTGTTTATTAAACACTGCATACTGTAGGGCCAGTGCTAACTGTAGCAGAGCAGGCAGCTGACCTGCATTATGAAGGGCCTCCAGGACTGTAACACTGTACAATACAGGTAATGGCATACTGTACGTTTCATGTTTACATTGGGCACTCCCCACCAGGTACAATATTCTGATTGCTTGCATCTTGTTTTTAAGCCCATAAATTATAATGCACTCGTTCTAATAAATTTATATTGTAATGTACTCAATGTAATATATTAAAAAAATCATATTTACATCGCTGGTAGGTTATCAGTGCACAAATTACACACTCTCTACGTTTAAAAAAATAAAAATAAGAAGAGCTGTAAACTAACGCACTGTCTTCACTGTATCTAACACACACAAGTGTGAACACACATGTTTGTTTTTGTGTGAAGTGGGGACATCCCATAGGCGTAATGGTTTTTTTATACTGTACGAACTGTATATTCTATCGCCCTACACCTAACCCTACCCCTTACAGGAAACTTTCTGCATTTTTACTTTCTCAAAAAAAAATCATTCTGTATGGTTTATAAGAAGACCAGAAAAATGGTAACATGGGTTATGTCCTCATAAGTCACCCTCTCCTTGTAATACCTGTGACACACCCATGTCATTATACAAGTTGTGTCCTGATATGTCACAAAAAACACATCCACACACACACACGCTTAGTCACTCACACAGATCACGCTGTGGCCACACTCGGACATTCAGGAACAAACTTTTTAACACTGACCCACAGTTTTATCAATAAAATAGCTTAATCGCTCAAGAGCTACATCATCTTTCTCAAAAAGGAGCTGGTAACATCATTGTTTCTAAAGGAATTAAAGCCACAGCTTCTCTCTCTCTAATAAATGAACACTTGATGAATCACTTTTCTGAGAGAAGAATATTGAAGTGGAGATCGCCAAACAGCAAGCTAACCGGTGTTTTCAGAAAGCAAGCTCCTCAGCGGAGAGAAAGTGTGTGCACAGGGTTGCCAGGTTGACAAAGATAAGTAGCACGCTCAGCAGATATTTCCATATTGCACAAGTGTGAAGATCTGTTTGGGGTATTACGTCTCTTTAGATCAGGCCTTGAAGGTTTGTTTGGTGTTTTTTTATTCTCTTTAGATCAGGCCTTGTTGTAGCCTATATATTATGCTCTATTAGTTATTTTTTAGAAACCTTGCCCTTTTCTACTCCGTTTTAAACGTTGTTCTTGTATCCAAATTCAGCGCAGCCCACTGCTGCGCACGTGCCACAGTATCGAGAGTGGGACCGCTGTATCCATCCTCGTATCGTCAGATCCCTGTGACGACACACAGTCGTATCCATGAACACAGCACTAGAATATAGTCTTGATGTACATCTCATACTGCTGCTTGCCTGCAATTCACTTTCCCACTCGTTAACTCATTAAACTCACTGACTAAATACTCAAAGATTGATATTTGTTTTCTTTTGAAAATCTTGCACTTGTATCAACAACTCATTTAGCCGTTCATAATGTATTCAACGAAGCAGGCTTTAGAGTGAAAATACTGCACATTTAAGATCATGTGAATGGTTTTTTTTTAGCTTCTTGCATAATTTCAGCTGCATTATGCTATTGAAATGTTGTAATGGACAGCTTGTGTTTGTTCTTAAGGTGTAGTAATTATCAAATCTGATGACTGATGTTGAAGCATGAGCTGTTTCTGGTGTAACAGCACCGGTTACACTACAGTCGGTCACCTTTACCTGTTAACAGATGCCTCCAGATGACTGGTGAATGTGAATCTTCCTGTCAATTACTCTTCATTATGTGATTCAGCTGGAGGCAAACGTCTCCCAGAAGTGACGGCCTTATGCATTTTCTCAGCAATTAGACCCCACTGAAACAATTAAACGGACGAATGAAGCTCGAACTATCAGAGGAAGAGCAGCTTCACACATGGAGACATCAGTGGTTGCTCGTTTACATTGATTTAATGTACACCTGACTGTTTTCGCTGTCCTGTAGTGTGTTGGACTGTGTGATGTGTGACTATCACCCCCACATCATCTTTCATCTAACGTCCGGCATGTTTCTTTTATGGAAATCTTCTTCATGTGTCATTAGTTTTGTTGGCTGTTCCAGCTCCGATCGATCCTCCCAGTGCTACAGAAGTCTGAAGAACTGAATAGAGATGAGCTCTAATGAAGACGGGATTGCCCGTTACTGAGAGTCCTTTCATTGAGCTGTCACTTCCATTATTGTGTTTTTGGTGACTCCTGTGGAAGACTTATCGTCAATGTCCGTTTATTTCTAGAGCACAGTTTAAAACAACTCAAAGTGCTTTACATGAATACACATAGAACAACATTCTAAACAAAACAGAGCAAAACGATTTGAAGTGATTCATCTCTGTAATACATTAAAGGCCGGATGAGTTTTTAACTATGACAGTGTTTTAGCAGTTGTGGTACACAGTGGAAGACTATTCCACAATTTAGGGGCAGCACAGAAAAGCAAGATCCTCTCATTTTTAGTCTTGCCCCTAGTCAACAGCCTCTGATCAGATGATGGGAGAGATCTTGAAGGGTTGTGTAAGAGCAACGGATTTGACAGATATGTTGGTGCCAGTCCATGTAAAGATCTAAAAACAATTAAAAGAATCTTAAAGTCAGTTCTATAGTGGACAGGAAGCCCATGAAGAGACATTAAAATTGGGGTAATGTTGGCGTTATCGTACACCTAGCAGAAGTCTGGCCACAGAAGTTTGCATCATTTGAAGTCGAGAAATAGATTGTTTGTTTATTCCTGCACACTGAAGAGAGAGATGCGTGCGACCGCTGCACATTCTAGGCGCTTCAGATTACAGCCTCACGGTACAGTCACACAGGTGTCGGCGTCGGCGCTCGATGGAGGCGTTTCTGAAGCTCGGTGCTGACACGACCGTCATAGTGACAATAGCCAATCATAGTGTTTTCTGTTATTGTATGAAAGCGATTGGTTAGTGTCTGCACCAGGGTATTTGCATAAAGCGATCCGATTGGCTGACGTCTGCGTTAATTTTTTTCCCGCAACGGATAATTATTTTTAGCAATGCTTGACATCACTCCATTCAAAGTAAATGAGAGGCGTTGACGCCGACGCCCTGTGTGATTGAGACGTCAGCGGTCTAACAGCGCTCGTCAATGTCAAAATGACTGAGATGGCCAATCAAATAACGATACGTTTTACGATAGAAATGTTAATTGTGCGAGAAGCCGGCGTTGTTTTGATGTTTAATGAGTTTTTTTTATGATATATGTTGATTTTGATGTAGTGTGTGTGAGATGTATAAATTGTCTGCATATGTCTCTCTCTACAAATAATGAAGCTGAGTTTAGTTACTTACCCCCCTCGTTGCTGAGAAATATAATGTAGTGATTCAGCATTGATTAATAAAAGTCGCGTGGCAGTGCTGACAACAAGTTTATGAATGTTACTTTCTGCACAGCGCAATCTCAGATCTGTGTATGCGAGTGGTGTGTGCGCATCAATTAAAGCAGCGCATTAATATAGAACAGTGATTAAACTGAATGGTTTTTATGCATTGGCCTTGTCACACACACACACTGGTGTTCAGTGCAGTCACACTGTATATCTGTTTAATAATGTAGACCGAGAGATTGCACCAGTCTTTGATATTAATTTATATAATAAAATGCATATAATAAATCAGTACGCTAGATGAGGTAAAATACAACATGTCCACATCTATTGATTTTTGCTTACTGAAGTGCAATACCTGAAATGCAAAAGTACATTTCTCAAATGAAAACAACAGTCCTTAGGATAATATTTTTGAACAAAAATTATTTTATCAGTTTAACCATTAATACAGCATGATGATACATCATTGTACATGATCATTTTTGATCATATACCTCATAGACTAAAATCTGACTAAAACACTCATACATTCCATTGACTTGAACTTGACTAAAACTAAATAGGATAAGGTTGACTAAAGATGATAAAAACTAACAAGGACATTTAACACGGGACTAAGACTAAAGCTGAAAATGGCTGACAAGATTAACACTAGTTAAAGGGCACTGAAATCATTCACTTTCAAAGGCGTGTTTAATTGCGTGTCATGGTGGTGTTTGTGATGGAGCTCTTGTGCATTTGCTGCTCGTGCTGCGGGTCAGGATCAGCTGTTCTGATAGAGGAGTTTTTCACTCTAGCATGGAGGAACAGATCCCATCATGACAGCGGGCTCAAGGGTTGAAGGTTTAGTCTTCTGGGACGTCCCAGACCCACCTGGCACCTGAAGCCCTCTCCCAGACCCTTCAGAGATGGTCAGCTCTGCATTAATAACACTTCCAGATGTGTGTCTGGGGCCGAAGGGTCGGGGTGCTCTGGTTCTTCAGCACGTTTAGCCCGTCTCATAGCAGCTGCCGCGGCGTGATGAATGGGGCAGTGAGCATAATGGATGGCCTGGCGCTATCAGCGGCGGACGGTCGCTCAGGCCGAGCAGATCTGGCATGAGGGCGGAGCTGGGAAAACTGGGAGCCTCCAGAACGGGATAATTACTCCCGCGTGAGGGAAGGGTTAGCGGAGATAAATTGGCATGATCTTCTGAAATGTTGCTCTTACCAGCCGGACAGGTGTTTACCTTGACAGCTCGTCTGCCTCGGCGGCTCTCTTTAACCAGGGGAAATTAAGGCAGCGTCCTCCAGTCCAAGTTAAGGGGATTTGGATTCAAAGCTTCTGCCAGTTTTGCACAGGGATCGGTGAGGAATACCCAACACACATGAAAACAAATTCATCTTAAAACAAAGACAGATGGGCAAGGCCTGGAGCGACCGATGCCAGCTTCATGGGGAAAACTGGAACAAAACAACAACTGAGATGGTGTCGCTCACGATCGGCCAAAACAGACTCTTCATTTCGAAATCATTTAGCCGGTTCTCAGTCAGCTTGGAGAAGTGTCCCCTCCAGATCTACAGCTTGCTTGTTATCTGCCCTGTGCGTCATCTCAGACTCTTTCTGGACTGTGTCAGAGGGATCGGTGTGGGTGAAGCGGCAGATCCCGAGATCTTGTGTGGTCTGTGAGACTGACTGTGAAAGAAAGGCATGATGGGATCAGGCAGTGACATCACTGCACTTCCTGTGGAGGAGAGAGCTCAACACCACATGCAGACGTGTCATTAAAGGCCAGAGGTAGAGGTTTTAAAGAGAAGTTCACTACATTATGTTGCATGAACATAATAAATCAAAAAAGAGATTTTCAATAAAAGCAGTGGGAAAAAATAGAGGTTTAAGTTTCATGCATTGCATTGTGGGATAGAGTATTTGTAACGCTGAGTTCTGTTGCATGCTGCTGGATTTCACTGCATAGCGTACAGTGTCCTGCAGGACTCAGACTCGTCCTGGGATGGGAGCATGTGTCCATTACATCCTCGGATCTGTTTGTTTTGTGAGCCGAGCAGATGGACAGTATATGAGGTGCCATCCTTCATTGTTGTTGCGGTGACAGATGCACATTCAGTTTGGATTTATGAATAGCATCATGTCTCTATATGATATCCGTCTGCTGGAGACATATTTACGATTTGCGCAGAGAAAAGAAGCACACGATCACTGGAGCAGCTCGTCTTCTATTGTTGAATATTTATAGACACGCAGCGGCCGATACACATGTTGAGTAACGAGAAGACTCCCGCCGCGCTCTGCAGAGCTCATATTCCTGTCAGAGCTCCAGTTAACTGTCCACATGTCCTTTCTAAACTAGCCTTGCTATAACTTCAGTCACTTCTAACTAGAGCTGGGTGATATGGCAAATAATTAAAATCTTGATTTTTTTTTCAGAATGTTTGACTGATTTCGCGATTTTTTTTTTTTTTTTTTTTTTTTTTTTTTTTTTTTTAACTAGCAAACTTGAAAATGTAATTACAACATGATTCAAGTAACTTTTTCTTTATTAACCCTCTAGTTAAAGTAAATTATATTCCAAGTGCAGCACACATGATGTAAATGTTCAACAAATCACTTGTTAAATATCTTTGCAGAAAAGGTGCATGAACTACAACTACATCTTGTACAGACTTGTCTTAAATATATTGTATGTTAAGAAAAAATATGAGGAAAAAGCTTTAAAAAATCTCAAAAGTCAAGGTAATTCAAACTCAAAATGACTGAAGCTATAACACCAGTAGACTCTTATTAACTATAAATGTTCTGTAAAAACAACGAACAGCAGCTTTCAGTCTGTCACCATGATGCACACATGAAATATCAGACATGCAGTAGTAGTTACAGGTTTTTATTTCGTTGCGCTGCTTTTCCATTGTTTGTTCTGTGTAAACATGAACTCGTTTGACTGTTGCACTCTTGTCTCTTGCATAAAATGGCTAAAAACACTGCGCTCAAGTTAAAAGAAGTTCCCTCTCATCTTCTCGCATGTTTTTCCTCATTCCACTGCTGCATGAATCTTTATCAACACAAGCGCATGCTGTGTGATATGAGCATGTTACATTAGTGATTAATCGTTCTTTACTCTTTACTGTTATCACCGGCATAGTCAAAGTCTCTAATTCTAACATTTGGTAATATTTCTATTCAAAATTGTGATTCCTAGATTTCTAAAAAATAAAATGGTGGCCAAACATTCAACTCAAATTAATTGATAAAATCGCCCTACTTCTGACAGAAACCTCTGACTGCTCTGTTCGTGAGGTCCATGCGAGGCCCCTGCGGAGGAGGAACTGTATGGAGATGCTGTACAGCATCACAAGACATGATTGCCTCATTTAGATCTGCTTGAGTCAAATGGAAACCGTTGAAAACCCTACAGTGACCTTTGTCCGTCTTGCCCTTGGACGTCTCTGTGAGGCTGAGCGACGGCTTCAAATAAAGGGGAAAAGTGGTTCTTTGGCTTATCAAGATGATTTTTCACCTCGGCCTGCTGCTTTGGGCCTGGTGTAATCTCAGGACCCCGGCCCTAATACACTGAAATATGGAGTCTCTCAAGGTCACTCGGGGGTTCATCTTTTTTGATCAAATTTCGGTTACTATTTTCCCCCAGAATGAAGATATGTGTTTTGAGGAGGGTTGAGTGTATTCTCTGATGCCCACTGGCTTGGTTCTCACAAACCTCATTAATCTCTCTCCTCCTCTCTCCTCCTCTCTCTTTCTCTTTCTCTTTCTCTCTCCTCTTCTCTCCTCTCTCCTCCACTCTTCTTCTCTCTCCTCCTCTCTCTTTCTCTCACCTCCTCTCTCCTCCTCTCTTCTTCTCTCTCCTTCTCTCTTCTCCTCTCAATCCAATTCAATTCAATTCAATTCAATTCAATTGAGCTTTATTGGCATGACTTGTACTGTATTGCCAAAGCATTGGCCATTACATAGGCAGTGAACAAATAATCAATAAAATCAATCAGTAAACAAATGCATGAATACATTTATAAATCAATAAATAATAAATAAATAAAAATAACAACAAAAGAAAAATAAAATCAAATAAAAAATAAAAAACACACTTGTGTGTTTTTGTCTCAACATTCAGACTTTAGTTTTGTCCACTGGCTGACTCTCGTAGTTTGTGGCAGGCTGTTTACATACTTTGCTGCTGTTGTGATTGAGATAGAGTTTTCTCCCAAAATATGATTTAATTTCTCTGAATTTGGTAATACCATAAAATGTGGTTCTAGTTGTTGGAATCTGGTGAAATAGTGTGATCTAATGCTGTGATAGTGATCACAGTGAATGAGGAAGTGTTCTTCTGTCTCCAGCTCTGGAGACAGTGAACACAGTCTCTGCTCTCTCGGCTGCCATCTCTGCCTGTGCCGTCCTCTCTCTACAGCCAGACGGTGATCACTCAGTCTATATCTGCTTAGGGTCTCTCTCCTCCTCTCTCCTTCTCTCTCCTCTTCTCTTCTCTTCTCTTCTCACTCTTCCATTCTCCACTCTCTCTCTTCCTTCTCGCTCTTCTCTTCTCTTCTCTTCTCTTCTCTTCTCTTCTCTTCTCTTCTCTTCTCTTCTCTTCTCCTTTCTCCTCCTCTCTCCTTCTCTCTCTCTTACCTCCTCTCTCCTTTTCTCTCCTTCTCTCTCCTCCTCTCTCCTTCTCTCTTTTCTTCTCTTCTCCTTTCTCCTCCTCTCTCCTTCTCTCACCTTCTCTCTCATTCTCTCTCTCTCACCTCATCTCTCGTTTTCTCTCCTTCTCTTCTCCTCTCTTTCCCTTTCTCATCCTCTCTCTTTCCCTCTCCTCCTCTCTCCTTCCCTCTCCTCCTCTCTCCTTCTCTCTTCTCAATTCAATTCAAATGAATTCAATTCAATTCTCCTCTCTTCCCCTTTCTCCTCCTCTCTTTCTCTCACCTCCTCTCTCCTTCTCTCTAATGAATTCAATTCAATTCTCCTTCATCCTCTCCTTTTCCTCCTCTCTTCGTCTCTCCTCTCCCTTCCTTCTCTCTCTCTCCTCTTCCTCCCTCTCTCTTCTCTCCTCTTCCCCTCCTCTCTCCTTCTCTCTCCTCTCTACCTACCTCCTCTCTCCTCTTCCTCCTTCTCTCTCCTCCTCTCTCCTCTCTCTCTCTCTTCTCTCTCCTCCTCTCTCCTCTCTCTCCTTCTCTTCCTCCTCTCTTCTCTCTTCTCTCTCTCTCTCTCCTTCTCTCCCTCTCTCTCTCTCTCTTCTCTCTCCTCTTCTCTCTTCTCCTCTCTCCTTCTCTCTCCTTCTCTCTTTATCTCACCTCCTCTCTCATCTTCTCTCCTTCTCTCTTCTCCTCTCTTCTCCTCTCTTCTTCTCTCTCCTTCTCTCTCCTCTCCCTCCTCTCACCTCCTCTTTCTTTCTCTCCTTCTCTCTTCTCTCGACTCACCTCCTCTCTCATCTTCTCTCCTTCTCTCTTCTCCTCTCTTCTCCTCTCTTCTTCTCTCTCCTTCTCTCCTTCTCTCACCTCCTCTCTCCTCTCATCTCTTCTCTCCTCCTCTTCCTCTTTCTCCTCTCTCTTCTCCTCTCTTCTCTCCTTCTCCTTTCCTCTTTCTCTCATTTTCTCTTTTCTTTTCTCTCTTTTTTTATTTTCTTTTCTCCTCCTCTCACCTCCTCCTCTCTTCTCTTCTCTCTCTCTCCTCTCCTTCTCTCTCTCCTCCTCGCTCCTCTTCGCCTCTTCTCTCTCTATCTCCTCTTCTTCTCGGTCTCTCTTCTCTTCTCTCCTCTCTTCTCTCGTCTCTTCTCTCTCTTCTCTCCTTCTCTCTTCTCCTTTCTCCTCCTCTCACCTCCTCTTTCCTTCTCTCTCTTTCTCTCACCTCCTCTCTCCTCTTCTCTCCTTCTCTCTTCTCCTTTCTCCTCCTCTCTTCTCTTCTCTCCTTCTCTCTTCTCCTTTCTCCTCCTCTCTCCTCCTTCTCCTTCTCTCTTCTCTCTCTTCTCCTCTTCTCTCCTCTTCTCCTCTCTTCCTCCTCTCCTCTTCTCTCCTTCTCTCTTCTCCTTTCTCCTCCTCTCTTCTCCTCTCTCCTCCTCTCTCCTCTTCTCTCCTTCTCTCTTCTCCTCTCTTCTCTTCTCTTCTCTTCTCTCCTCTTCTCTCCTTCTCTCTCCTTCTCTCCTTCTCTCACCTCCTCTCTTCTCTTCTCCTTTCTCCTCGTCTCACCTCCTCTCTCTTCTCCTCTCTTCTCCTCTCTCCTTCTCTCTCCTTCTCTCTCCTCTTCTCTCCTTCTCTCTCCTCTTCTCTCCTCCTCTCTTCTCCTCTCTCCTTCTCAGTCCTTCTTTCTCATCCTCTCCTTCTCTCTCTGTGTCTGACAGATCTCATGAGCTGAAGTTTTTGTGGATAGTAGGAATATGTTGGTGACCATTCTGGTTTTTGTAGTGAAAATCACTGAATGCAGATGAAAAAAAAGGAATTATGTCTCTCGTTTCCAAGAAGATAATCAGCTTTTCCACTATTATTAGAACTGTCAATTCAGTGCTTTGCTTTAGTTCATTATAAAACAGAAATAACGTCAAAAATATAGCCATGCCTCACTGATTTGTCCATAAATTTGTAACAGTTTTGAAGTACTGATTAAATACGGACTTGTTTTTGAGACTCAGTAGCAGCTGCTACGACAGATGTCACAAACCACAACTTTAATGTTTAAATTCAGATTTAATGTAATTAATGTTAATGTTGTGATGTCTGCTTTCACATGAAGCATGTCAAATTCTAGTGTGAAACTGATAATTAACGGCTAAGAAGCTGACATGAGGTATTTTGTGTCATTCTATATCAGTGCATGCCAGAAATATAACGAACCAACCTAAATTAAATAATGATTAGTATTTAAGATATACAATTTCTCTTTTACACTTATAAGATTTTTTTATAGATTTTAACTATTGGTTATTTGACATAATATGAGTAGTTAAGAGTCCAGAATGTCTATAATGTGCATCTGTTCTGCTTCATTGTCCTCAGTCTGTTGTAGTCTTGAATAGTGAGGTCATTTACTATTGTTCAGTTTAATTGAGTCTTACAGCCATAATCTAAAATGTATATGCCACCGTTTTCATGATGTGAAATCCCTCATGAATCAAATATGTGATGTGTATATTATCAAGAGATTCTCCTCACGTCCCCACTGGCTTTGAAACATGACTTCTCTTCAACTAGACGCTGCATAATCGCTCATAATTAGTCTTTCTTTAACTCGTGACTGCATTAAAATCCATCACACATCTTCTCAATGCTCAGCGTTTGCATTTCATTACAAATTATGGACGTATGAGCTTTAATACGCACTTCTGGAAGAAACGGAGAGGTCTTGAGGGCAAATATCCTCATTTTCTTCCCTTCAAGTGTTTGTTCTTCATTCCACTGTCTGATGTCTTCACGTCACTCGATTTGGCCTTCAGAGTTCACTGACTTGATTTTGATTTCATTTTTCCCTCTCTGTTCTTTCTTCAGTTAATTAACACTGGGGTTTTGTTGTTGTTTTTCCCTTTCACAGAAGAAACAAAGAACCAAAGAGCTCTCAGCCCTCTTCCACACCTACAAGCCTTACGACCACAAGGTAAGAGAAGCTGTGTTTTAAGCTATATTTAATATAGATGTTAATGTGTGTTTTTTTTTTGTGTGTGTGTGTGTGTGTGTGTGTGTGCATTGTATTCCATAGAGAGAGAGGTTATTATTAAACTAAAGCTAAGATGTAAAATGATGAGTGCTATCGGCGTGCTGTTGAACAGGAACATCACTGAAGTTTGAGTTCATGTGGCTCTATCACAGAATCCCATAAAACCCACGTCAGTGCAGTCTCTGAATGTTCTTGTCTCATACGCTGCATTACTGTAACTAATCAACCGGCTGAGAAAACGACCCAGCGGCTCTTTATTAACCAAAGAGAACAGCAGTGCCGAGAAATACTTTATGCTTTCTGCTTCTATAAATGTT